>NW_019384522.1:210383-265123 GCF_000671375.1 Centruroides sculpturatus
GCTTAGCACCATATAAGGAAATTTATAAAGACCTTTTAACTAGAAGCAAGCAATCTAAAATTACATACATTTTGCAAAAGGTAAAGCATGGATCTGAAGATAATGCAGAAAAATGCTCAGAGGATAAGGATAACTTGCCAAAAAGAAAACGCTCTCGGTTAATTAATAGTGTTTTTAGTGATGACGAAGAAAACATTGTTTAATTTATATTAATATGTATCACTTTAAAAAATTTTAATAAAGATATTTATCTTAATTATGAAAATATAATAGCATGTTTTTTAATTTTTGGAACCTAACCCTCCTTTTCGTATTAGTTCTTTGTTTCGCATAACACGACAATTTGTTGGAACATAACTACCATGTTATACGGGGGTTACCTGTATTAATATTTTACTAATATTTTATATTAGTATTATAAATAGTATTATAATATTATAATATAAATTTTATAAATATATATTACACAACAGAATGTTGCTGTTTTCTAAAAGAAATCCTAAATGTTCAAACATTGCCTTTTGATTCTGTCTGCTAGTTCTGCAAAAATAGCATAGGAAGCGACAACAAGCAACCACCATTTCATGTGATGTATCCTGTAATAAAAATAAAAAATTCAAAGTTTTTATACAGCTATTTTAAAAATATATTGTGTCTTATAATATATGTTTTAGTAAAAAAAAATAATAATCTATTTAATAGGAAAAATGTAGCATCTAAGTTTATACAAAATGTAACATCTACAGTAGACCCCCTATAATACTGTAATCAAGGCTTTTTAAAATTTTTTTTATTCACAACCCCATTTATGATTGTGATTTTTTTCGCGACCCAAAAAATATAAAATAAAGATATATACAAATTTGCAAAAACAATAATGGTGTGCTACCACAGTTCACTCTTGTGTTACAATGGAACAGAGACAACTGAATACACTGAAAAGCGACAACACTACGCTAGTTCACACTACAATCAGTGTTGCTGAATCATTGTCTCACTGCACCAGAAGTGACACAAAGCGCAACTCACGAAACCTATGACACAAAGTGTGCCATTTTCAAACTCTCACAAATTATTTTCAATATTTTGAATTAAAATCTCACGACCCCAAGATTTCGCTAAGCGACCCCAAATGGGGTCGCAACCCATAGTTTAAGAAGCCCTGCTGTAGATAATTCAGTGTTATATGAATTCCATGTTGTACAAGTCAGTTAGATTTTACAAATACATGAGCTGTTCACAGCCCGGCACACGTATTTGTAAAATCTAAGTGACTCGTACAACATGGAATTCATATAACACGGAATTATCTACAGTGTTATAGGAGGGGTCCACTGTAGTTATCTAATTTAGTTCAAATATTGCATTAAGTTAATAATTTTAAATCAGAATATGAGGATATAAAAATTAAACCAACAGTCAAGAGCCAAGAACGTGTTGAGGATGAAAGAGCAGAGAAGTCAGAAATGGCATTTTTAAGGACGATAAGAAAGCTTTCTGACAGTATACAAGAAAAGTGAAATGTAGTGATGTGTATGTGAATACAAAAAGCAAAAAAAGATAAGAATGATGATCTGTTTAGAGAAGTGAGAATGAATTGAAAAGAGAGAGTATTTCAGTGAGCTTTTAGAATGTGCAGATGTCAGCAACAAGGTGTCTAAGTATGAGTCCATGCCCATCCTCATTTACAGGCATAAATGAGGACGACTGTAGATGTGAGAAGATCAGTGTACAGTGAGAAGAGCAATTGACAAGTTAAAAATGGGAAAAGATGCAGATGTAGATGGAGTTATGTGCTGAAATGTTAAAATATTGTGATATGTTATTAGCATGATATGATAAACCTCTTTTGCATGTGCTAGGAGAAAAGATGGGTACCAAATAATTGGAGAGATGCTATTATTGTGGCTCTGTATAAAAGGAAAGGTGACCATGCAGGATGTAAGAATTATAGAGGTATAAGCATGCTAGAAAAGCTATTTGTACAAGTTCTAGTGGAGACCCTCTCCACTAGAACTTGTGCAGATGAAAATTACTAGGGCGAACATATGGAATGCTCAGTGTGGTTTTGTGGCAGTTAAGAGTTGTATGGATCAAATCTTTGAATTGCAAATAATTGTTGAGAAATATTTTGGTGGATATGGAGAAAGCTTACAACCAAGTGAAAAGAGAGTACTTGTGAAATATTCTTATACATTTGTGAGTATGGTGTGAGTAGGAAGCTGCATGAGGCAATAAAAGCATTGTATGAGAACAGCAGAATGCATTAGAGTGGCCAATGAACTGTCAGAGTGGATCAATGTGACTATGGGCATCTACCAAGGCTGCATGATGTCTCCTTGGTTATTCAATATGTACTTGGAAAAATATGTAAGGCAGTTGAAAGAAGAGTGAATGAATATGAAAGTGAGTGGTGAACTGTTCAATTGTTTATTATTTGCTGATGATACTGTTCTACTGGCCAAAAGCCAAAGTGAACTGCAATATCTTATGTTAAGGTTGAATGAATGCTGTTTCACAGCATTCATTCAACCTCCAGGCATTGAGAATAAATGGAGAGAAAATGAAAGTTTTAATATTTGAAAGAGATGAGCCAAAGAGTGAATGCAAGATACAGCTGTGACAATAAAGTAGGTAAGAGAGTTTGTTCACTTGGGGAACACCCTTGAAAGAAATAGCAAAATACATAGGGAGATTGGAAGACAAGTGAATGCTTGTATGAAAGTGGTTGGGTACCCAGGGTGATTGGTTCATAAGAATGTGTTTCCAAAGAAAGCAAGCATGTCTGTGTCTACGAGTGTACTCCTTCCAACCCTGTTGTATGGTTGTGAGGGTAAAGAATGAAGCATAAGAGAGTGATTGCATCTGAGATCAGATATATAAGGTATATATGTGGTATGACAAGGCAGGATCTGGTGAGTAACAAGGATATGTGTTGGTGCAGTGTGGCATGAAAGAAAACACAATTGAGGAATATGTCAAGGGTATCTGTGTTGGATTGACCACATTAAGAGAATGTTGCAATATGAGGTGTATAAATTGTATGTGTGGAGTGTGGAAGGAGAAGGCATGGAAGACTGGGGAAAAGATGGATTGAGCAAGTGGAAGAGTGTCTTAAAGAGAAACAAATTCTGAGTGAAAGAAGGCACTGAGAATATGTGAAAAGGATCATGAATTTGGAAGAAACAAAAGAGGTATGTATAGATAGACAGAAATGGCACAAGATTATCAGGTATGGGAGTAGTGGATGATTCCAGCAGGTTCTAGCCAACTTAGGCTAAAAAATAAGAGAAAGAGCAGAATAAGATAATTAAGGAAATAGAAATATATATTACTAGGAGTAAATCAAGATAATAAATTAAAAATAAGGATAACTATCTGTCTTTGAACTTGAAAGTTATCAAATAGCAATTGTTTTGAATAAATACTAGAAATAAAAAAATACATAACTAATTTTTTTTATAAAAGCTATTCCTTTATATTTTTATAAGAGTAAATAATTACAGTAGATCCCCCTATAAAAGCGTTTCCTATAGTTATGATTCCTATAAAAATTGTGGCATTATCCGTAAACAACGGTAAAAATAACTCCTATAATACGTAAAACGTCATCGGGCAGCCGAACTACTTACCCGCCGTCCGTAGCGCCACGCTACGGAGAGATTTCTATCGTCTGGACAGTATTATATAAATTATATATAAATTAGGTACTGTACATATAATTATATATTAATTATATATAAATTAGGTACTGTATATATAATTATATATTAACTTAATTTATTGTAACTTTATTATAATTAAATATATATTTTTCGCCGTCTAGCGTCACGCTACGGCGAGTTAGGCGACCTATCGTCTGTCCAGTACTGTAATTTTATACATTTCTTGTGAAAGAAACATTTCTTATTTAACGGCCATAAAAATTATTTATATTAAGGATGTCTCCAAAGGTCAACGAAGTTTTCGCAGAAAAATAATATCAGAAATCGCGGCCGCGGTTTGATGCGCTGTTCCGCGACGAAACCAAGCTTTAGCAACGGGCGTAGTCGAACGGTACACACTCGGTAAGCAATCCTACAATTTTTTGTTTATAACGTAGTTTATACGGATTATTTTAAAAAAAATATACGTATTTTGGAAATGTTGAGTCGAATTAGTCTAGAATCGATTAATTTTATGAAAGAAAACCTTTCAAACAGCCGTAGTTTGTAAACTATGATTCCTACAAAATTGATTCATAAAGAACGGAACGTATCTACCGTCTTATAGGGGGATCTACTGTATTTATTAAAATAGAACTTCATTAATTTAGACTAATTAGTGGAAAGCAGAGTCCAAATTAGTGAAAGTCTGCATTAACCAGGTTATTATTCAAATGTGTATTGTAAGATCTAAGAAGTATATTTTATTTAAAGTCAAATTTTATTGTGCACTTTAAATAAACAAATACAATGGTTTAATAAACATTATCGAATAATTGCATTTGTTCATTTGTTCAAATCATATCTTGACCATCTGTCTAAGAGCAAAATAATAGTTATTAAAGTCCGAATTAAAATTAACAAATTCAGTATTTTAAAAAAAATACACAACGCAAAACAGTAGTCCAAATTATTATAAATTTTGAATTAGTGAAGTCCAAATAAGCAAGGTTTTACTATATTTAAAATTTAAATAAACATTAAAATAAAATAAGAAAATGAAAATAACTATAGTCATTTACATAAATGAATGTTTATCAACTATACATACCTTTTCAGCAGCTTCAGTGGCTTGACCTGGACTAGTGGGTGATGTTGCAGCTGCTGGAGTGGCTTGAATAGCTGATTGTGTCTGAGCTCTTTTACCTAATGTATTCATCATTACATCCATTACATTTTCATGCACTCTAAGAATACGTATTAAATCAGGATGTTGAAAAAACACTCTGTTGTTTACTAATGTCCTGAAAAATTTTATAATAAAGTCTTAATAAAAATTTTATAATAAACATATAACTTAAAGAAATATATTGATAGATCTTTAACAGATCAATACTAAAGTCATGAAATTCAATTAATTAAAAAGTCATCAAATAAAAGTCATTTAATGTTTCATTTATCATTAATATTGGTATAATTTAATCATAATAGTTTTCAACATTGAATAAATGAGTATTTTATTTTAGTTTTCATATTTTTTACATTTATACTATGGCAGAAATTGAAACTAGTGTAGTAAGAAAAAATAAATAAAAAATAAATCATCAAAATTTGATATATGAAACGGTAAGTAATGTTTTCTAAGGTTCTAAGATTTGGATTTTCTATGATCTGTAGAACTGCAGAATAATCTTACAAATTTTGTAGTGAGCTTTAGTTTTGTAACAGAATTTCTAATTTTCAAAATATCTTAAATCTTGCTTCATTGAAAAACAAATGCTTATTAATGTACCTTTCTAAACTTTTCTTTTGGGTCATTCAACCCATTTTTGTGTGTATGAGTATTAAAGTGTATGAGTAAGTCCATAAAAATAGCATCTAAGCAACAGCAAACTAAAAAAAGTTAATAACTAAAATGTCTGATAATATTTGAATAAGACTAAACTTTTTAAAAGATTTCAGATTTCTTAGAAGACTTAAATCTAAAATTTAAGATTCTATTTTCCAACATAATACCCTTGAAGATGAGTTAAGACTTCCTTAGTAGTAATGATCATGGGTTAAAACTAAAACTAGAACAGAAAAACGATACTCATCTCCATTTTTTGGACACTGATACACTGATATAAAATTTAACCAAGGAAATGTACAAACAGCAGTGTATTTAAAACCCATGCATGCTCCCCTATATATATATATACCATTGTGGTCCAATGATCCATATAAGTACAAGTTATTAGCATTTAAGGCACTTATTAAAAGAGTGTTCTTATGTTGCACCAACATTCAAAACCGTCTTATGGAGATTGATAGAATTAAAAGAATTGCAACAAATTTAGACTAAAAAACCACCACAGTTGAAAGCCTGGACAAAAGTTAGACAACATAAAGGCAAAAAAGATACTAAAGTAGATGCAATTAACAAATTCACATACAATAAGTATATAGGAGGAGTGATGAATGAATTGAGTATTTATAAAAACACAAAAATGGTATATAAAAGAGCACCCAACATTTACATCTTACTAAGGAATGACAAAAACAGAGTAAAAATGCAAGAGAAAGCTGGAGTGTATAAAATACCATTTGAAAATCAACAATTAAGAGTAGCAAAGGATTATGTGGGTGTAACCAGAAGAAACTAAGCAATATGCCTGCGAGAACACAGACACAACGTTAATAAAGGGCACAACAACACCATTTTAGCAATCATAGCACAGACAGAAGGAACAAATATAAAATGGGATGAGGCAAAAATCATTAAAACAGTCCAATTCCCAACCATTGCATTAGAAATGGAAAAAATGGTAATATATAAAAGTAAAATAAAAAACTGTCACCTAAATGCCAAGGATGTTAATGCGCTTCCAATACCATGGAAGTACATGATAGAAAAAAACATGAGAATTAAAAACCCTTAAAACTTGTAATAGTTATAATTAGCCTTATATACAGTGTTTATTTATTTATGCCATTTTATTTTATTTTAACTGTTATTTATTTATTGTATTTTTTTATTTTTTTATATACGCAATTATTCTAAATCTTTAAGTTTAAAAATGAAACTTATTCAAAAAACGTTACGTTCTATTTTGGAATGATAATCGTAAGCCTGAAAATGGCCTATAATAAATAGGTTGAAAACGTTTGAAATAAAATAATTTTATGCTTGGCAAAAATTCAAGTGTTTATTATAATTAATTGGTATTCAGATGATTTTAAGCTTTTATTCTGGCACAGCTTTTATACAGTAAACTAAGCAAAACATTATAAATTAATCAAATGATACTGCCAGATTATCTGGCTATAACTTGGCTAATTAAATATAATAGAATCCCAAGAATTCATGGTTTTGCATTATCTAAGGCAAANGCCGATTTTAAAGAATTTCGCACCGGTTAATGGTTAAGGGTAGGCAGTTGTTGGTTGTGAAGTTATTTCTATTACCTTTTATCATTTAACATTAATGTGGTCATATCATTCATATTAAAATGTAACAATAATAATATATTCTTAAAAGTATTGTACTGTACATAGTAGATGTATAATAAATGATGTAAAAATGTTATTCTTATATATGATTAAATTCACTACAATATAAAAAAAGGCTTAAAATGATTTGAATATAAAAGGTTTGTATAATATAAAGTTTTTAATCTGAAATGGCAGTCACTGTCTATTTTATTCAAGTTTTTGGTTATCCCTGGTAGCACTGGTCCACATTACCTCAGAAAATTGAGGTTCTACTGCATATAAAGTAATTTACATTAAAAATAAGAAATTAAGTAGCCATTTTAATTAATTTAATTCTGAATGCTAAATTTAATATTCTAGAAGTAAGTCTGTTAATATAATTCAAAATATTCTAAAAGTTTTTCTTTGAATTTCTGAATTTAATTCATAACTTTATATTATAAATATATTTATGAATCATATATTATTTAATATATTTATAAATTTATACTAGCAATTTTAATAATTCAAATTTACCATAAACTATCTCTCATGATTTCTTCTTCTTCTGGGCCCATTTGAACAGGTAGTAAAGCTCTTATTTTTCCTAAATGTCCCAACAATACAACAACATCATTTTTGCTCTTATTACTGATGACATAAGTATTTTCTAGTGCATTCATAAGCTGAAAAATTAAGTAGAAACTTTTATTATTATTATTATTTATAAACAGCAAAATAAAAATTACTGTATTATTTTTAAAAATATTTTTTTCTGATTAAAGTTTTAATAAATTTAAAATATAACTATATTTCAAATTTTAATGAATATTTATATTTAAATCAATAAGATTAAAAAATAGTATATTCTTAATAAAAAATAAAAATAACATTTTTAACACATTTAAAAAATTTAATTCCCTCTTCAAAATAAATATTTTAAATAAAATGAAAAAAAGATATTCTACTAGATAAATAGAGGCATGATATTCTAAACATACATATCAAACAACTATTTGCAAAATTAATTTTTGGCTAAAGTTTCAAATATAAACAATACAAAAAATCTTTCTTAAAACTAGAAATGTATTATGCTTAATTATTAATTTACCATACTTTGTTATTTTTAGCATATAAATTTCTTGTTTAGTAACATACAAAACAAAAATTTACATACTACTAAACAAATGTTACTATTTTTATACAGGAGATAACTTCTGAATAGCCAACACCATTGGGACCAAGAAGTTTGTCCACTATTTAGAGGTACATGCTGACAGCTTTACTGAATTTTAACATAGTCATCATATAGTGAAGAATACAGTGGATTACAAAAAACATCAAATTTGCATTAGGAGTGCGAATATACCAAAAAGTATATGTAGGATATATAACAGAAATATATATACAGTACATTATTTATCTTTTTAGATGTAAAAATCACATTTTAATTTGACTCTAAATAGCAAACAGACTGGACAGGATACTTTAAATGGATCATAAAAATTAAGGCAAAGCATAAACATTGTTTAATTATTAATTCATCATGGGTGGAAGTAATGGGGGAAAAAAATGAAACTGTTGTTATGAACAGAAGAGTGGATGAAGATCGATTTAGGCAGTGAAAAGTTTGATTGTTGACTTATAAAGGTGATTTGCTAGCCACTTCAAAGGGTGAGAAACATATTTGGTATTCTTGCATTTATAACATCATTTATTATCTAAGCAACTAATAAAAATCAATATAGAAATTTGTCTGTTTTGTGTTATCAAGTAGGTATGATTTTTCAACATTTTTGCTTTTTTTCAATAAATTATTTATAAAAAATTACACTTAAACCATCACAAAGCTGTTAAGATCATAAATAATGTCATAAATGCAAGAATACTGAATAGCTTCTCACACTTTAAAGTGGCCAAAAAGATCTAGGTAAGACCTTTGAACTTTCACAACATAAACACTGTTGTCATAACATTTTAAGTTTCTTTTCATTACTACTGTATTAAGGTTCTTGTTGAATGAATGAATAATTCAGGAAAAGTTTATAGTTTCTTGGTAACATAAGCTTAATTCCA
This sequence comes from Centruroides sculpturatus, assembly GCF_000671375.1. Taxonomy (NCBI): domain Eukaryota; kingdom Metazoa; phylum Arthropoda; class Arachnida; order Scorpiones; family Buthidae; genus Centruroides; species Centruroides sculpturatus. The sequence continues at coordinate 219,557 of NW_019384522.1, forward strand.
ATAATTACACAGAAGTTTAATAACATTAAACTTCTGTGTAATTCTTCTCTAAACATTAAATTCTTCTCTAAGAGATAAAAAGAGATAAGAGATAAGTAATATTAAATTCTTCTCTAAGAGATAAAAAGTTTTGTTCAGCTTTTTACAACTTGCCCTCTTCCCCTATTCCTATTTTCAGCCAGTCTTCACTCAACATCTACAGTAAAAATTTGTCATTTGAAAAAGTATTTGAAGTGGTTCTTTGTTTTTGTTTACAAATATTTCATATGTAATTAATTGTTTTAGAATATTGAAAGTGGTACATTTGTTTTCTTAAGATTGGTTATGAGTGACAGCATCTGCTATTTAGACGTAAATATAATAGATGTCCTATTTTAAGAGTTTGAAGATTGTAAAAATGTCCATTAAGTAGAGGTGTCCACTATTCAGGAGTGTTCTTTAATAGAGGTTTTCACTGTATTTCCAAACTGAATTATTTATCAATTTATCAAAATTTATTTTCATATCTTAATAGTACTGAAGAAATAATAGTACAAACAAAAAAAATTTAAATTCACTAAATACTTAAAATGCTAATCAGACATCTATGAAACTACAAATATTTCCCCTATTGCTTATATATTTCAATTATTACACTTTCAAAATTTCTAGTTTTTATAGATAGCAGTCCTCATGATTAATTTTAAAATATTTTTATATTAATTTCTAAAATTTTAAATATTTTCTTTGTTTTAGAAAAAAAAATCAATGTAACTTGAGATTCATTAAATTTACAATATTGCTGAACAATACTTTGTTAAAATATTTATTCCTCTATTTACTAAACTTCATTTCAAAAGTTGAATATCAAGCTCAAAATCCAGCAACAAAAGTTGCATAACTTTCCCGGCTGTTATGAGTTTTTATTAAAATATTATATTATTAAGTAAAAATAAAAAGTGTGTATGGCATTTGTTATAAGATTTTAATTACTATAAAATGGCAAAAAATTTAATTTTGAGGATAAGGATTAGTTTTATAAATAAGTGTAAATGTTAATAACAAATAAAATCTTCATTAAGTCCTACTCCTCTTGAGATACATGACCCCCCTCTATCTCCTCACCCTCTTGACCTTTCACCACCAAAATTTAATAGCATCAATGCTCCTCATATACAAGCTACCATGTGAAATTCCCTTTTTTAATCTTTACCCCATCCTGAGACATTAAGCAAAATAGATGCCAACACACACATACACACACCCATGGAATATTTTTTACGTTTTTTGACTTTTTTGGATTCAGGAGCTTCAAAACATGAAGATTTGCAAAAAACTCTGACGGTCAAATTTGGCACAATTCCAATAGTTTCCCTTGTTACACATATTATACATAACAGTCAAAAAAGTAAAAAAAGCTAAACTGACATGGATTGATTTAAACTTCTCTCTTTTCATATATAAAATTTACTGAAATAAGATTCAGTAAGTTTCATGCATATAAATAGATAACTTTAAATAATTACAGTTAAAATTTTAAACTTAAAATAATTATTACCTCTCCAACTCCATTGTATGTCCTTAACAACAAAAAGAACATTTGTCTAATAAGTTCTTGATCTTCTAGAAAATTATCTTCTGCCCATTTTACAACAGTGCTTATTAACTTCTTTACAAATAACTCTGTATTAAAAAGCATTATAATACATTTAAAATTAAAAAAATGCTTTCACAAATTTTAATTCATAACATTAGTTAATAAAATTAGACATTCTCAAAGAATGAAAAATGACTTCCTTTAAATATAAATATATTTAAGTATTTTTTGAATTATTGTTATTTTCTTTACATGATGTGTACTTGATGATGATGTGTATTTTAAAACATCACATTTTTTATCAAAAGTAAAAATTTTAGATCTACAGGTAACCCCCTTATAACACGGTAGTTACATTCCAAAAAATTGCCATGTTATGCGAATCCGTGTTATACAAAACAAAGAACTAATACGAAAAGGAGGGTTAGGTTCCAAAAATTAAAAAACATGCTAGTATATTTTCATAATTAAGATAAATATTTTCATTAAATTTTTTTTAAGTGATACATATTAATATAAATTAAACAATGTTTTCTTCGTCATCACTAAAAACACTATTAATTAACCGAGAGCGTTTTCTTTTTGGCAAGTTATCCTTATCCTCTGAGCATTTTTCTGCATTATCTTCAGATCCATGCTTTACCTTTTGCAAAATGTATGTAATTTTAGATTGCTTGCTTCTAGTTAAAAGGTCTTTACAAATTTCCTTATATGGTGCTAAGCACTTATGAAGAATAAAGCAAGTATGGAACAAGGAAAAAATATTCAGCAACATCAGAAGCAGAAGCGTCGCGATCTGGCAACATTGAAACAAGTTTCGAGAAGGACCACGTGTATCGACAATAGGTGAGAAGAGAAAATTTACATACTTAAGTACTGATAGTTCACGAAAATAATAATTTTCGTGAACTATCAGTACTTAAAAATAATAAGTAATAATACTTAAGTATGTAAAAATTTATTACATTTCCTGTTGTACGAGGGTTTTACCCAATTCTCAAACCATGTCAGAGTGAATCCATGCTATAAAAGTACCATGTTATACGGGGGATGGTACCAATTCTCGAACCGTGTTAGAGCAAATCCGTGCTATAGAAGTGCCGTGTTATACGGGAGTTACCTGTATTTTAATCAAACTTTCACCAAAGTTAAAAATTTTTAAATATCAAATATTTCATTTTTAATTTAAATTGTTAACAAATCATTTTGAACCTAGTACTTATTTAATAAAATTAAACTACTTTTTCAAAAATAAAAAAATTTTAAAGTAATATTGAGCAATTTTACGAATAGTATTTAAAATATCTAGCAAGATATACAATAAATTCACATATATGAATTTAAAAGACAACATTAATTTTTACCTTCTGGTCTAACTTCAGATTCTTCTTGTTCTTTTCCTTTTTCTTCAGCAGCTTTAACCATTTTAACAAAAGAAAATAATCTTTGAGACCAAGGTTTACTTGGTTCTGTTTCTGATGCAGCTTCAGTTTTCTCTTCAGGTTCCTGACTTTCACATGCCATTTTTAATTTTGACATCAATTCTTCATGATAAGATTTTAAAGACTCTCTTAGCGTGTCTCCACATGGACACTGATCAGCATTTTCTTCCTCTAAATTTTTAAATCCTAATATTGCACGCATCTAAATAAATATAAGTTAAAGAATATTTTGTAGAGAGCAAAGATTACTCATCATAAACATGTATTTTATTTTATATCAAGAATTTTTTTTCATAAATTTTGAAAAGATAACTGATAAAATTAAAATTCTTAAATTTTTAATGGTACAAATTTATTATTTACATTTTATAATGCTTTAAATTTCTATTCTAAAACTATAAATTTATTTTCACCTGCAGATTTTACAAAATTAAATCTTGTGGAATACATTGTTTAAAAACTGTATTTCCATTCTAATTCTGTGATTTATATTAAAAAATAATCTATCTTCCTTCAAATTTATTTTCTCAAACTTATTCTTTGAAATTAAAACACACAAATTTGATTATTTTAATTATAAGTAAATAAAAATATCTTTCTAATAAAAGCTTATCCATCCTGTAATCTATAACACTTAGCTTATTTTCTCATTCTATCCATAAATAGTTTGTACATAGCATTATGCTCATCTTTAGATGCATATAATTTATTATTGAATATTTTGTTCTGCAATTCCACTATTTTGCATTATTTTTAAAAAGTGAATGTTAATTCATTGTATCTTTCACTATAAAATCATGTCATGTTCTTTTATTATAAAAATTATTTACTTCCAGTAAATTTTATGTATTAAGAACATTGTTATGTATTATATTACATCAACTGCTCAAAACTGGGTATAATTAATAAACAAAACCAATTTTCAGCAAAAATTTATCAGAAAACAAACATTTTCAATTGTGTTAAACAGGCATCATCAAGCTAACTGACCTTTGCAACTGTTAAAACAAAGGGACAAGTTTATAGTGAGATAATTAAACACATTTTAAACAAAAAATATATCCTGCCATTAAATTTTTTTGTTTATATATACAGTATATGTGTGTATGTATATGTCATTTATTTAAGTATATACCTCATAACTTATTGCAAGGACAATATTTTGCTATTGACATTATGGTTCACCTATTTCTGTTTGCACTCTGGTCACTTTTCTAATTATAAAAAAACTTCTTGAAATCTGATATAGCTAATCATTCAAAATTATAATTACTTTTTAGATTTACATAATATTATCTTTAATTCAATTCCAAAACCTTAATTATCAATATTTTATCTAGAGATTTTTTTTTGTCTTTTTAAAACTAAAAGTACTCATAACAATAATTACATTTAATCAGTTATAAAAATAAATTTTAGGTTATTCATCAAATAGATTATATAATTTAAAAATAAATAAATAAATGAGAAGATTTACTTGTTCTTTTGGAGCACAACGAAATTCTCTTGTTTTTTTAGCTGCCACAGCAGATGGTAAATCAGACTGCTTAACCTCAATATATCTTCTTAATTGATCCTTTAAATAAAAAATTATTCTTTAGCTTCATTAAAATATCTAATTTCATTTAATTTTATAAAATCATGAAGCTTTATTTCAAATTTTGTATGTGCATGTATGTAAATGTACAACCATAATTTATATTTTTCACAGAATTTATTGCCTATGTTACCTTTGAAGATTACAAATGTGTGCTTAACATAGAATATGTATCCTTGAAAATTATTTAAATTAGATATTTTTAATATTTCTTAAAAACATGTGAAGACTAACAAAAAATATTAAAAATGTAAAAAATTAGCCTAAATATATATCAAACTTTCATTGTCACTTTAATTAGTTTAATATTAATATTGTCTGCAATAAATGTATTAATTGATCTAGCTCAATTCTGTCAATGTCATGTAGCATAATTTTTTTGTAATTTATATCATAACTATTTTACTGTTTTTACAAATATAAGAATATACACTGTATTTATCTGATTCCAATGTTTTTCTTATAACTTCTTATTATATGTTTGTCAATGTGTACATTAATTATTAACAGAACAATTATACTGGTGTTAAGATTTTTACACAAGAACTTTTTCCTCAATTCTTGTGTAAAAATCTTAACACCAGTATAATTGTCCTGTTAATAATTAATGTACACATTGACAAACATATAATAAGAAGTTATAAGAAAAACATTGGAATCAGATAAATACAGTGTATATTCTTATATTTGTAAAAACAGTAAAATAGTTATGATATAAATTACAAAAAAATTATGCTAAAAACATATAATAAGAAATTAAATAAAGACAGTAAGGCAATAATAATAATTTTTCTTATAACCTTCTACTTCTCTCCTTATCCACTCCAAATTCCTGCAAATCCATGTATCTCTTTTGTATGCTTACATATTTTCTATAGATTATAGTAACAGTTCTCATTATCCCTGTATTCTCTTAATTTACTATGTATTCAGAATAATTTTTTATATATATTATCTCTACCTTCAGCATCATAGATAAGTTACACTGATCATTTATTAATTACATATTCTTGAATTGTTTTCTTAATCATCTCATGAGAAATCAGAGAGATATCCTAAGATGAAATAAACTTCCATTAGCTCATGTTTTGCTTTTATTCTGCAATTTTAAGTATTGGATTACAGAAAAAAATCATTCGTTTGGTTATAAAACAGAATTTTATTTAAAACATTTCATTCTGTTTTCTTTTATTTTGCAGCATATTATATGATTTAGTTTCAATTCAATAATTTTTGTATTAAAAGATGTATTAAAATTATACAATTTCAGAGCAAGCTGAATGTTTTTATTTTAAATATATCATATTATAATTATATACATAACAAGTCTGATATGTTATAATAAAATGCATCTGCACAATAAGCAGGAATTGCAGATTTGAATACACTCTGGATCAATCTTTGCTTCCAGAATATTCTAAATTAGATTTTTATTTCTAATTTTTAAATTTAATAAAAGATAACAACTTAACTGCCTACCATTAGTTCATATTACATAATATTGAATATCTTTATAATTAATTAACCATATTATAATCCAAATTAAACTGGCAGTATTGTTTGTGTTATTATTATTATCATATTTAAAATTTAATTTTTGACATTTTACTTGTTATTTGTAATATCGTAAACATTAATTTGTATCTTATTTGCTAGTATTTAGATAAATGTAAATTTTTGATTTACTAATATTTTTGTGGAATTTTTAATTTATATACATACAAACATACTAGTTTTGTACATATTATTTTCAAAAGATATCTAAAATATCTAAAAGATTCAACAAAAAATAAGATATGAAATAGTTCCTGCACAAATGACAACATCCCTAAAAAGATTTCATTCAATAAAAAAATGCATCTTTCAATTTTTGATGCTCTACAACAGTGTTTTTCAACCTTCTTGAATACACGACCCCTTTACAAGTTAAAAAATTCTGACGACCCCCCACGGCCATATTAAAACTATGTCAATGATTTTAAAAACTACGAATTTAATTTTCTTTCTGTTGAGATTTAAATATCGATCAAAAAACTAATTGTACTGTAAAATAAACAAGCACAGCCTTCTCACTGAAATTGTAGTTTTTTTATTGTAGTGTAGGACCTACAAACACTTGTCTTTTTCTTTTACCCGCAACCTCCCGTGTATGGCTTTGTGACCCACCTGGGGGTCGCGATCCACAGGTTGAAAAATACTGCTCTACATCATCTACTGTATAAAAATCATCAAAATTAAAGGAAGACATTCAATAGCATTTCTTGTTAATCAAAAAGCAAAACATATCAATAGTAGATAACATAAAATAAAAAGAACATTGATAGTTTTACATGAACAGATGTCAAACTCGTAAAAACAGAGAATGCTTTTAACCATTTGGTCTCAAAAACAAACATATCGCAAACTTTTTTTTTGACAATTTGTTTGAAACAAAATGCTCTTGAATGCAATGTTTAAAAATTGTGAATACAATAACAGGAAAAGCAAAATATATATTTTCCAAAGGTTATTCATTGTGTAAAGCTATGCCAACATATTAGGTATATAATATCACTTTTATCTGCCTATTATAAGCAGTCATTATGGATAGGTTTTTAAAAACCCACAGAAATTTTTTGGGAAGTGGCATAATGGAGCAACAAGCTGTTCTCACAACCTGTTGCTCCAGTGCTCACAGCACAGAAAGAGTAAAGAAAAATATAAATGGAAACAACTATTTTCTATACAAATATAGTAAAATAAGTAAGTGAACTTTACAAGTTTGATTTTGCAGTAGTATTTCATATATGACAGGCAAATATAAATAAAATATCTGCAACTTCCACAGTAAAAACAATTTTCTTCACTTTTCTGATCTCTCATTTTAATTTCACAGATATGAATATACACTATAAAGAACTATAAACTAAAACAAACTATAACAAAATTAATTTAATTTTATAAATGAATTGTTTATAAAATAAAAATATACTTTCCTATTTAATTGTTTTTATATTCAATTTTATTGCTATCTGTCTAAAACACTTTCTTATATATTATTATTAATAATGAAGAATGAACTTACAGTTTGTATTTCTCCTACATAATCATCGCAGTATGAACATAGAGCTTCCACTCTATGTCTTAATTGTAGATCACACAAGTGATGAAGAAGATAACACATTTGTAATTTTGCACCTTCAGGCAAATTCATTTGCATTAAACCTTTCACTTGTGATTCATTTTCTGAAAACAAAAATTTAAGTTATAATTACAATGAACTTTGTTTCTACTTTTATTTCATTAGTTGTATTTAAAAGTGTTATTAAGACAAACACTCAAATCACCAAAAACCAGCAATAAACAAGAAATTTAATATATAAAACAAATGTTTTTACATTAAATCTAATGATCATCAAACAATTATCTTCAGGTTTCTAAAATCAAACAGAATATAATATATTTAAATTAGAACAAACAAAAAACATTATGCACATGGAGCCTGGTACATGCATGATGCAGAAGGCATAACAATAAGCAAATAAAATAAACTAAATAAAAATAAAAAAATAATAAGAAAAATACAAATAAGTTTATGAAAGTTTACAGAGTGCCTTCTATGCTGGTGAGACCCTCTGACTTTTTTGTTAAATGTAACTATTATTCTTTGATCTATGTATGTCAATTTATAATCTAAATAGTGTTATTTAATTTGTAATATGTTGATGATGGATGGTCCACTGTTGAAACTTTTGTATCTATAAGCTGATGTTAAATTAAGTTAGGCCAAAAACATCCTTTTGCTATAAAAAAAAGAAATTTATTTCTAACAAGAACTGAATAGGCTTATCTATGCATATATGGTGGCTAAACATAAATAATTTTTTTACTAAGCAACTATTGGTAGTATATTCCAGCTATCAATACTTTTTATGCTATCTACTGGTAAGGCATACTGGCTTGTTCTGACTGAAAATAAACCAGTATTATACTGATGATAATTTTGTTTCTTTTATCACATATACATCATTTTAATTTGTATTTTAAATTAAATTATAATAAAAATCCAGACAATCTGAGAATACAGACTTTTGTAAATTTCAGAGTATGTTTTCTTTGCATATACAGTAGAGCCTTGATTATCCGACTCAATTGGGGACTGGGGTTGGTCAGATAATTGAAAAGTCAGGTAACCGAAAAGTATGAAAAAATCCATTATTAGTATAGTATATTAGTATATCCCATGTAATTAGTATATTAGTATATCGCTATTAACCTACTTTGCGTTGAATTTTCATCAATGTTAAGCCTAACAAAAATTTTTTAAAATAATAATCGTCGCTATTGTATTGTTAAAAATTAGAAAATTAAGCCTCGTTTAAATACTGGCTCCCTTTCATGGTCGAATGAGTATTGCCAGCTAAAACACATAAAAATAATATTAAAGTAGCCAAGACATAGCCAAATATTGTAGCGCCACATCACTAGCGGACATTTGAAATTTGCCGACTAGAACGGTCGGTTAACTGAGGTGTTGGTTAATCGGGGGTCGGATAATCGAGGTTCTACTGTATTCAGGAAGCTCAGCTACAATAACAATACAGTAGTACCTCAGGATACAAATGCTCCAGCATATGAAATTTTCAGGATATGACATGAAATTCAAACATATTTTTGCTCCATGGTACGAACAAAAACTCACCATACAACATTACATTAGTTTGCAGCGCCATTTTTTTTCCACTTCTGTTTATTGGTCTCAGTCCACATGTTTGCTTCATTGTGGAAGGACCTCGCTCGATAAAGGAAATCTTGAGATATTATCAGAAAGTGACTGATTTTATTGAAAAAAAACATCCCAAAAAGATTCACACTGGCTGTATTGCTGCTCAGAGTAATGACATTTGCCTAAGTCATTTTAGAAACATTTTAAAAAGTAGGCAAAGCCAAACCTCTATGGATAGATATTTTACCAAGCGACCTCTATCCAGTGAAAGTGCTGGTGGAAGTGANTCCGGGAGGACTTTTATGGGGAACTGGCCTCCTATTTAGTCGTTATTGGCAAGGAGAAAACCCGGAAAACTCCAAGCAGCCAGCCTGTCCGATCGCGGCACGAACCCACGACCGAACTTCCCAGTGTTTAGGGTCCAGTCACTACCGCTATGAGCGGCAACAGAGACCACTCGGCCACTGGTGGGCCAACAATAACTTAGAAAAGATTAAAAAATTAGTGTTATTTTTAAGTTATTGTTACATTATGTTATGTAAGTTAAGTTTTAGTATCATATCCTTTCTCCCTCTCCTCCGTCACCAGTTTACACCTCCACCGTTGTCTATCCTCAAAGGTAAAGTGCAAATAAAACTACATTTTTTTTTAATCAATTATTATTCTATTATGGTTATTTATACATTTACAACTACAAAATGCATTTTTCACTGTTTTCCTTACTAAAGTTTTTTTTTCAATGTACTACTTAGCTTTAATTTGAGTGTGTTTTTCATGTTGGAATGGATTATTTGATTTTACATGTAATCATATAGGGAAAAATGATTCACCTTACCACATTTTCATGATACGATCTCAGTTTCGGAACAGATTAATTTTGTATCCTGAGGTACTACTGTATACTGTGGTAAATTCTTTATTCAGCAAAGTCAGAATAAACAAAGTATCATAGTAATTAATTGCATTTATTATGGTTATTCTGTAATTTTCTAAAACAAAGAATAATAAATGTGTATGCCAATATTTTCTCATTTATAACAAGTCATCATATTTGCTCCATAAATTTTTATTTAACAGAGCACTGTTCTTTTTGAATGACTTCAAGAACAATTTGTACTATAATATTTCATATTAAAAATATTATCATGATTAATTATTATTTTTCTAAATTACTCCTTAAATTTGAATCTTAAAGTTGTCCTGAGAATCCAAAAAATCCAGAAATTGAACCATCATAATCTCTGAGCAGTCCAGGTTTTTGGACTTTTACTGTAAAGTAATATTAAAAGACTATTTTATTTCATATTAATTTCCTATATAAAATTTTTATTCATACTTCACAAAATATATTTATAAATAAATAAATAACTATTTTTAATATTTATTCATTTTTCTTGTATAAAAATAAACAAATATTTGAATTTACTAAATTTGATTTTGCAATTTCTTTAGGAATTTCTGCAATATTTTGGAATAGTTAAAATCTGTATACGTCTTTATCTGTTAAAAGTTCAAGCAGAATGTTANAAATGATGTAATAAAATGTTTAATGAAACCAAATGTCAGTATACGTCTTTATCTGTTAAAAGTTCAAGCAGAATGTTATTTGCATTTATAAATATTTATATCTTGATACTGCCCTGTATATAGTTTCATTTCATAAAAAATATAATTTACATATATATAAAAAATACAAACCTGGATCATAATTTGGGTCAAATGTTTCAGGATCTATTAATATTAATAGCCATTCTAAATCAGAATCCTCCAGTAAGCCAATCAATAATAATTTATCAATTAGTTTCAAAAGTGGACTGAAATAAAAACAATTAAAAAATAAAATTATTTCATCTTTTCCTTATTTATTTACTTTTGAAAACACAAAGATTTACTTATTCTACATATTATACTATATATTATATAATACACATATATTATTTAAACTATTCTTAAATAGATTTATTTAACTTATAGCAATAATTAATTTAATCTTAATCTCCAATATAAGGTTTTATTTGATGTTAGATAAAAGAAGTCACAATCATTTCCATGCTGCTTTCTTTAGGAGCACAGAAAAATCAAAATGCATTACACACTTTCAAGCTAAACAGTTCATCTTCAGAGTCAGTGCAAAAAAAACTAGATTTAAAAACATCTATAAAATTCTGATAGTTCAAAAAGCATCAAAGGTTAGAACCACTTAAGACATTAAAGTTTAAATGCTATAATGTAGCTTTCCAAAAAATTTAAAACACAATACAGCAATAACAAAAAATGAAGAAGTTCCATTATAAGTTAAGCAAATTGTTGCAGTACCTTTCCAATACATACATTGTGCTTATCATTTGCCATGTATTTTTATGTTGTAGATACAATTTCCATGTGTTAGAGAATATTTCTGTGTTCTTGACATTAACTACATACACACAATTTTGTAAAGGTTTTTCTTATATTTCTGAGCTCCTGGCATATCAAAATGTTGATAAATGCAAAAAAAGAAAATATCAAAATTTTGACTAATCACCATACTTTCTGTACGTTATATTCAATAATAGCTGGAATAGCAGTAAGATAATTTTTTCAAATTCTAGTAAATTTCATATTCCTAACATTCACAGTATGTTTTCTTTGCATATATTGAATATTATATTTTGTTACCTATAAATAGAACAAAAAATTTTCAGTAGCAGAAGCGCCATACATGCAATGTAAAACACTTTCATATTTTGCACCAGGATATGAAAAATTTTGATCATGCAAGAAAATTATTGCATCAATGAAATAATTTGCATCTTGCATCAAACCTGACATGTTTTAACTATCTAGAATGTATGAAAATCTATAATACAGTTAAGAGTCAAAAAGTGATCAATTATAAGGAGACTGATTCCTTATCTACAGCATGGAGAGTGTGATCACTTCTACTACTAGAAACTTTTTGAATTAAATTCTATTCTAAAAGTTTTCTAATTTGAATTCTGTTCTATTTAATGAGTGTTGTTTGTCTTTGCATTCAATATAGTTTATCTGATAATGTCAATTTTTAAATGGATGAAAACATTTGTATGCATGGTCTGTTGAGGATTTTAACTGCACTTCATGTTTGTGAGTGCCTTTATTACATTTAACCATTAGTATGGTAATAGATCTTATATACCATTTAACTAAAGATAATGCCCTACTATAAGTATGAGGTCTTGGCTGAGGTCCAAAATCTCAACCAAAATTTGTTTAAAAAAAATTGTTTTATATAAAAATGTTTTTGTATATAAAATGTTCTTCTGATGTTTATATAAAACATCAGAAAAGAGTTGTTTTGTGAAAGATTTAATTAAACAGGAATTTAACCTTTTCTCTGATAATCACAAAAATGATGTAATAAAATGTTTAATGAAACCAAATGTCATGTGAGTGCAGCCAGCAATATTTATAACTGGGGTAGAAATTCTTAACTCTGAGTAATGGATGAAAATCACAACAATTTAATAAACATCTCTAAATTCAGTCCTGAATGGTTCTGGAAACAAACTAGGGTCCAATTGAAAAAAGAAAAGAGAGTGACCAGGACCAATCAGAATGTTTAATTCGTGATGTGGAACCTTTAAAAGGCCTGAAACTCAAGGACACAAAGGCTTTTTTCAGCAAGAATGTCCTATTTTTGAAAAAGGGATATGTATGAGTTGGAAACAAGCAACCAACAGTGTGTCAGTTCCTCCAATTTTTTTTTATGAGTGCACTATCCTTTAAGGACACCAATCCATTAATAAGAAAACGCAATCAGCCCCAGGAACCTTGTATTATCAAACATCATATCCCAAAGAACATTAATGTTGTCAGGACTTACTGTTTATCCCATCAAACTGGTTTTAAGAAAAGATCTCCCAAACCTTTATAAGATGTCTTTTTGTATTCTAATAAATGGATATTAATTGTAAATGGAGTTCTTCCCTTGGTGTCTGATGCCACCACCCACATGCGTTGTTCACACCTTCTCACCATCCTGAATGACACCTGTGGCATTACGCCTTATATTTTTTTTTTTTTTGTAAACTGTTTTGTCTGTTTTGTCTACACCTATATTTCTGATCTTGGGAAAGCTTGTCCATACATGTTTCTTTGTATAACTGCAAATCTAGGATTGCTCCACTTTTCCTGTTCAATTGTGAAAAACTGATTGGGTGAGGTTTGGAAGTAATCCCCAGAAACACAACTGAAACAAGGATACTTTACTCTGCTTTAACTACTGAACAATTGAGGAGAGACTTTACACCAACCAAAGCTGAATATTATTGGGCTAGAAACGGCTATAATATAATAATTTAAAAGACAATTTGGCATTAGAGTTAGGCGTTAGGTGTCATCTCTTAATAAATTTAATAATTATAATTTAATTAAATAATTTAAATAATAATTTTAGAATTACTGGAAGAAAAGAATCGGCCAGAAGCAGGACTTGAACCTGCAACTCCTGCTTACCATGCAGATGTGTTGCCAATTATGCTACCTGGACCTTTGGTCAGATCTCCTCTTCCAGCATATATAAACTAATGATATAACCATCAATGGTTATTACAATGCCAGCTGGGGATGCATTCAGCGCCACTCTGCATGGTAAGCAGGAGTTGCGGGTTCAAGTCCCACTTCAAGCCAATTCTTTTCCTCCAGTAATTCTAAAATTATTATTTAAATTATTTAATTAAATTATAATTATTATATTTATCAAGAGATGGCACCTAACGCCTAACTCTAATGCCAAATTGTCTTTTAAATTATTAGTATTATAGCCGTTTCTAACCCGATAATATTCGTCTTTGGTTGGTGTATAGCTTTAAACATATCAGGTGTAGTAATGATGTTTGATGAGAGACTTTACTTTTGGCTGAGATGAGTCAGGTCAGATGGGAGTTCCCTCTCTTTGTAAGAGAAAAATTCTGTGGGCTAGCAAAGGAGGTTGTCAAAAGTAAGCATGTGGTGTCATGATCTTCAGATTGAACAGACACATGGAGAATGAAAATGAAGGATTGTCTTCAAGGACAGATAATTGAAATCATAACATATAATGTTACCTTTCTGCTTGGTATTCTCTATTAGAGTGCCCTTCTTTTTGAAATCCAACAAGAGGGCATAGTTGTCCAGTGAACAATACCATCTAATAGTATTGTTCATGTTGCCATCCTTGGTACTGGTTGATTTTTATAATAAATTTAGTTTTAGCCATACTTCTTAATTTTAGTTTATTATTAATACTTAGAATAAGCTTAAATATACTAATATTATGACTGTGTATTGTCAGTTTAAAGTTTGTTATTTGCATTCTTTTTACCCTAGTCCCAACTGAGTTTGTTGGTGAGTATTATTGTTTGGTAAATCCCCACTTGCTGATATCTTGGGTCTAGTGAGGTTTTTTTCTTTATACATGTTTTAGTCTCTAATAAACTTCTTGTATTTTGTTTACAAGTGTGCATTAATTCTTTGTCCATGATCCATACAAACTATCTTAACATCTCACACACCTCTTCCTTAAATAGGGGTGTGTCAACCATGTTATGCTAGACAAAATTGAGTCCATGATAAAACATCATAAACAAAGCATCATTCAAAATTTTTATATAATTAATAAAATCAAAACTAGCAAAAGACTAAGCTTTTAATTATATTTATTCAAGCAGTCACAAATACATTTTTGTTATAGCAAACATTTTTCTAACTGTTAATTTTGTAAAACGTCCTCAAAATATATTTTGTTATATAAAAATGTTTTTGTATATAAAATGTTCTTCTGATGTTTATATAAAACATCAGAAAAGAGTTGTTTTGTGAAAGATTTAATTAAACAGGAATTTAACCTTTTCTCTGATAATCACAAAAATGATGTAATAAAATGTTTAATGAAACCAAATGTCATGTGAGTGCAGCCAGCAATATTTATAACTGGGGTAGAAATTCTTAACTCTGAGTAATGGATGAAAATCACAACAATTTAATAAACATCTCTAAATTCAGTCCTGAATGGTTCTGGAAACAAACTAGGGTCCAATTGAAAAAAGAAAAGAGAGTGACCAGGACCAATCAGAATGTTTAATTCGTGATGTGGAACCTTTAAAAGGCCTGAAACTCAAGGACACAAAGGCTTTTTTCAGCAAGAATGTCCTATTTTTGAAAAAGGGATATGTATGAGTTGGAAACAAGCAACCAACAGTGTGTCAGTTCCTCCAATTTNAAATTCTACAAAAATTACAAAACTAAAGATTATGATTTATATAGACATATGTTACATTTAGATAAAAGAACACATGCAGCAAATAGCATCAATTCAGTTGGTTAAACTTAATGTACAGAACTGACTAAGTATACATTTTGCAATTGTGAAAAAATTAACTAACTTTATACTTTTACTTACACAAATAAATTTTCATTGCTTCCACCAATTGGATCTCTATTTGGTCTATTTCCTTTCCTAACAGCATCATCTAATGCTTCCATAATAAATTGTTTCAAAATATCCACAGGAAAATATGGAGTACTTAGAGTTTTTAAAGAACCAATTTTTTCCCTAAATAAAAATATTAAATATTTAAATAATTATCTAAGAGATTCAAATTATATCATTATAGTATTTTATGATTATCAAATCTTTATTTACGATGTTGGTGTCATAGTCATCTGTGGACGAATTGAAGAACTTTGTAGAGTTGATATTTGATGAATACTTGCTGGATCTTCATACATTGTTCTTAATTCAGGACCCATTGGCACAATAAATTCATTTTGTGTTAAACTCCTTTAAAATTAAAAACAAAATTTATATACAAAAAAAAAAGGAAGGAAAAAATGTACACTATTAAATTTTGGATTTTTTGATCTCATATTCATATTCAAAATTATTCCAAAATAGTCAAACACTTAAACAATTTATATAATAAATTTTTAGCCTCTAAAAATACTATGAATATTGAAAAAATTCAATATTCTTAGTACCGTATTTTGATGAGTATAAGTCGCTGTCAAGTATAAGACACACCCCTATTTTGAGTCAAAACATTTAGAAAAAAACTTTTTTAGTAGGATTGTCTAAAGATGCATTTTATTCATTTTTTTTATTCAAGAATATGACGGATGGATGAATCGATACCTTTATTAAACTGAAATAATCATCATTTCTTAATGTAAACTCAGAGGTCACATGATGACAGTTGACAGAACACGGCGGCGATGACTCGTGTGTCGCTACTCTGATAAACTAAGTACTCTAGCCATTCAGTTGAGGGACCATCTGCTGCTTAACGAACCACTGCACAGGTTGGTCCCTAGAGTGGACCACTACTGTAGATAATTTCACTGTAAAAATAGTTACCTGTTGAATATAAAATGCACCATGATTTTGAGCCCCAAAAAGTAGTAAAAAAAAGTGCGACTTATACTCATCAAAATACGGTATATAAAAAAATTATGTAACAAGCAAACTTTATAATTAAATAAATTAACTAAATTGTTAATTTAAAATTAAAAACAGTTTGTTCATTTATTTTACTTATAAGATATAATTAAAATAAAATTAAAATAATAAAATAAACTTTCATAATAATAATATATTAATTTGATTCTTGCATGGGCATCCACAGAAAATTTGAAGTTAAAGCTTGGAGACAAATAATTGTCAATAAATTTTTCAATTATTTAATTTTTTGGGTTTTTCCCACAAGTAGATTATGGACTGCATCAAAGCATCCCATGGTTGAGGGTGTAAGGTTATATATCTCAGACAATTTTACAATTATACAGTAATACCTCGACTTACACTACCCCAACTTATGCAAACCTGGAGTTACGTGATTTTCAAATCTCGTGGATTCGTCTTTTGTTTGAGCAGCACGTAGCTCTTGATTACTCACTCCCCCCATACTATTGTTCAGCTTACATGTTCGGATGTGTCGCGCGGAATCGATGCCTAGTTACAATTTATTTTGTGTTTGTTATATCTACAGAGACTTGAGAGACCATATGGTGATTTCTTGTAACCGTGAATAAATCAAAAGACGAGATAAGATTAACGAGAACATTTATTAGCTTACATACATCCGACTTGGATTTTACAATAATTGCAAAATTATACCCCGACTTACGCGAATTCGACTTACACAGTTATCGCTCAGTCCCACCTATCACGTAAGTTTGGGGTATCACTGTAATTTATGAAATATTTTACTCAGTCTCAGAAAGGAAAATGCCTTATTTGCCCCCCTTTGTGGATGCCCATGGATTCATGTTTCTTAAATACCTTGCTCTAGCATGAAATTCTAGATGAAGTGCTACAAGTAAATCTGTAAATGCTATTCTCAATGGTCCAGACATATAATCTGATTGAATAGCATATCGTAATTGTTTTTCATCAATATGAGAACATATAATATGTGCTGCATGATGATTGCCTTGAAAACAAAGGGCTCCATACAAAGCCAATGTATGGGCATGAAAGCTAAAAAACAAAAAAATTAAATAAATATAAAATTCACTTATCATATAAATTACTATTTATGTAATTAGAATAGAAATAATATTATATAAGCCATTTCAGTTCTTAATGTATAATTAAAATTCCATACAATAAAAATATTCTTTTAAAATTTAATTATGCTTTGTATAAAATATTTAATTAAATTATAGTAGCTCATTGCTTTTAAATATAAATGGTTCCTAGAAAGCTCATTAAATGAGTCATTATAAATTAAATTTTAATTTCCTATAGATTCAGTGTCATAAATGGAAGTTATATTTCTGAAAATACAGTTTGAACTAAGTAAAGCCATACCAAGATGGCTAACAAAATAAATATGGCATTTAATAAATCATAATAAAATATTTTTATCAGTCATAAAACAAAGTTCCACTTTAATTTTTTAAATTTATTTTATAAATACATCTATCATTTTTAGATACAGTTAAATATCTTACAAAAATATTTATAAAAACAAAGTTAAAATATTCAAAAATGTTTAATATGTTGTGTAACAGTAATATCAAATACAATATAAATACAGTAGAGCGTCATTTATCCAAATCAATTGGGGACTGAGGTTGTTCAGATAACTTATTTTTCGGATAACCAATTATGTACGAAAAAATATATTAATTTATCCCGTGTTGAAATTTTTCTCCGTTGCATGTCACTTCACGTTGAATTTTCATCGATGTTAAGCCTAACAAAGACTATTGTATTGTTAAAAATTATTTTTTTATTTTGTACAAACAAAATAAATATATTGAAAATATATAAAAACAATAAAAAATTATACTTCAGAAGTTAATTTAGTATCAAAAACGTAAAATATTTGAGTAGCCAAAGACATAGCCAAAGATTACAGCGCCACAGCACTGGTGAAAATTTTAATTTGTCGACTGGAATTCCTTCGGATAACCAACCTTCGGATAAACGACGCTCTACTGTATTCTTACAGAAAAATGATAAAAAAATTCCTTAAATTTATCTTAAAATTATGTAATCGTAAGTTTCTGAAATAAAAAAATTGATATAATTTATAAAAGTTTTTTTCAATTATAAATAAAACAAATTATATTAAAAGTTATTTATATATTTATAAATTTAGAAAACAGAATTGAGTTTACACAGTTAATGCTCAATCTGATTTATTTTTTAATATTTAATTTTTTAAATTAATCTTTCTTATAAATAATAAACAACACAAAGCCCAATGCATATACAGACATAACCAATGATTGCCTTAAATATCGGGCTATAATCTGGCTAATTAAATGATTAATATAAAGTAATTTGTCACATTATTAATTTAGTTAAGAGATGGCGCCTAATGTCTACCTCTTGTGACAAATTACTTTATATTAATCATTTAATTAGCCAAATTATAGCCCAATATTTAAGGCAATCATTGGTTATTAATCTTACTTAACTGTCTGGCATACAAGTCAAAATCTGGAATATGTTATTATGATTGTCTAAAGAGCAAACTAAGACAAAATTCAAGAAGACTAATTTTCCTTAATTTCATGTCAGCTTCAGCAGCTCAAATCAAAATGTAAATAATATTTTCAAAAATTAGTCATAAGTCAATCCATTTTTTAATGCCATGCCAATAAAAATTTGCTATTGAATTTCCTTATATTGTACCAGACTAAATATCTGACTTGTAGAAATCTGGAATTGCCACAAACCAGATATTTTTGAAACTGACTAGATTTGAATTTGATGGATATAGTTGTAGTCAACTGTGTGGCTGCTTTTTTTTGTTTTGTTTTCCAGGACATAGATGTCACATGATACCAATTCCAGTGCAATTGCTAGCATATGATGCATTAAAATAGTTTCATTCTTTACTTTTGATTTGTTCATTTTATATTTTAAGTATATATTTAAAGTTGTGTCCAGAAAACCAAAAAATCCAGATATCCTGATCTCTTTTAATCCCAAGCTTTCCAGGCATTTAGTCTATACTAGATTGTATAACATTAAAAATTGATGGAAAATTTTTTTTATACCAGTAAACTTCAACAAAAATTGCTATTGGTTTTTACTGATTTCTATTTTTTCTTTTTTAATTAAAAAAAATGAATAAAATGCAATCTATTTATATTATTTTGCTTTTCTATAAATTTGTTAAAATGAAAATCAGAATGAGCAACTCTTTCTTAAAAAGTTCCATTTCTTATCAACTTTATAATCAAAATAAGGATGTCATGAACTCTGTTCCATATTAAATATACAATATATATGTTTTGTGATGATTATTTTAATTTAACTTTCTTCTAATTTTTGCATTACACTTAAAAAATCTGGTTGTCCATATTTCATATTATCACAGTTGAACTCTGAAAGTTAATTCAACTGCATTTGGGTGTTCATGTGTAATTGGAGTGCCTAATATGTTCATTTTAATGCCATTATAAAACACAGTATACTTTATTTAATTTATCAGATAATAAAATAAATAACTGTATTTGAGAGATAGCAAAACAGATATACTAAAAACATCAATTCAAATCTATCACAGTCAACAATAATTATTTTGATTGTTAATTATCATGTGACAATCATTTCTTATATTTTTCAAATATTTTATAGCTTTTTAAACTCAAGTTTGAAATTTTAAATTTTAATTATAGTAATATCAGATTTAGCTGTTTACAAATGATTTTCTTTTCTAACCTGAGTAGCTTTTCATGTTCAATCAGTTCTAATACATCTATACAACGATCTTCTTCTGGAATGTGAACAGCTAACATAGAAACAGGATCTTCACATAACATGCTCCATCCTCTAACTTCTGATAATTTCAATGCATGAGGCTTAAGATATTGATTTGGAACTCTTGCCCATTGATGAGGTTGTAAACATTGAACCTATAAATAAATATAAATGTAAAAAAAATAATAAGATAGATTCATCTTATCATCTTATTTTATTAATATATGTTAGTAAGTAACATAGATTATATAGATTATAACTACCATAATTTAGTGCATATAGTCCCCAAAAATATAGTCTGAAAAAATTGCTGATTTGAAATAAAGATTTTGCATAAACTGCACCAGCATATACCTGTACCTCCAAACAGGCTGTTTAAAACCTATTTGGTAAAACCTATTATCAAGTATATCTTAAATATTAAAAACGTTTTTTTTTTTCTTTTTCACTTCTGTTAGTAATTAATTTTAGATGCAATTATAGAATAGAATATTTTGAATAGAACCTTCTAAACTGCACAAGTGTCAAAAATACAAATAGCTGCTAAGCAATATCTTATTATTTCACTTTGTTTCTGTTTCATTATCAAATAATATTAATGAATAATAATAATAATAATAATAATAACAATAATAAATGCTTTGGTATTGATCTGGAATAGTACTAGCACCAGTATTTACTAAATAGGACCCAATCCACAAATATAATAATAATCTTATCAGCTATTAAATTACAAGTTTAAATACCTATATTTTAGCAAATAATGGTTTTACTGGATTAAAAGTTATTCTATCTGACATAAACTAAGTAGGATTGTTTAACAACATTGATTAAAGTGTGAATTTCTATGCAGAAAATAAATGAAAGAAAACTAAAGATAAAGTATATCTATAAAAGCTTTTGTAAGTTTTCAGGAAAAAAAAAACAATGGGAGATGAATATGTCTGAGGTATAAAAAGATTTTTCAAATTTTAATAAAGACAGTTGTAGTAAATTTAAACAAAAGAAAAATTGTTTGAGGTTTTTAATAAACTGTAAATTAAAACTGATAGGTAACTCATAACATTGCATAATCTGCAAGCACTTCCCAGTGGCGTAGGGGTGGCAAAATTTCACAATAAATAATAATAATATCTTGTAAAAATTTGAACCATTTCACTTCATATTTTCATCAAACCTATGATTCGGACCGATTGTAATGAGCATGGAATAGTGTTACCATCCAGACAGTCGGGATATCGTGCACAACCTGTCAACCTTTTTTTTTTTCTTGCTTGTACGATTTATTCATATCCATATACACCTCCAATATCCAATAGAGCTAGGTCGTCTAGATTACTTACGTTACTCCTACCCAAGTCTCCCTAGTCACTAACTGTAACTGATTTAGAACCGGCATGCACTGCACATTATTCTTCGCATTGCAAAATGACATACACATGTGTCAGGAACTTCTGTTCGAACAAACCTCATCTGCCGTCCAGGTCAGCTGACACCCACACTACGCAACTGGCACTTCCAAATTAACTTTTAAATACAGGTCATTCACAAAAAGTTACAGTAATATAAATTTTTCTTTTAATTATATTATGATAATAAATAAATAGTATTAAAGTACAAAAAACCATCAATACCTAGATATTACTGTTTTTTTTTTTTTACTCTAATATTATTTATTTATCAATAAACAAAACTTGGATATTTCAGTGAGCTTCTAGATTACGTTTTGTGTCTAGAAAAATTCTTATTCTATAATCTATCTTCATTAGTACTTTAAAAATTTAATTATTTACTTATTAAAATTACTATGAAATGAAATCATTTCTTGTCTCCAGTATCAAATAAATAGCTTAAAAAAGTTTCATAATTTTAATTATTTAGTCTGTATTATTAAATTTACAGTATATTATTTTCTGAGAATTTATCTTCACCTAATTCAATTTTATAATTAAAAATACTAAGTATCCTGAAGATTCAATTAATGTTAACACATTTAAAATTAAAATTTTAAAAAATGTTTAAAAAGCAGGCATGAGATTTTGGTATAACTAGCATACTTATGTGATATTTTTGAAAAGCTGATTGCTCTGAATCTCTCCCTGCAGTGAAGTAATATGCACCTTTTAAAGTTGATTGAGAAAATTTCAGCTTTTAAAAAAAAATTAAAACTATGGAAAAGAAAAATAAATGAAGACAGAGGAAAGGATGTTTTCCCTTGTTGCAACAGTGTTTGACTTCCAGTGGAGTCGATTTCTCTAAAGGTATGAACTCTCGAGGTATTTTTGAAGAACATTTATCACAGCTTATCACCTGGTTTGAGAAATATTTTCAAAATGATAATATTGATAAATTTGCGTGGATTCAAGATCCGTTTAATGCCAGTGCTCCATCCGAATTTACTGCTGCAGAAGAGAATCTTATTGAGTTGTCTTGTGACAATATGTTGAAAACAAAATTTAGCAGCATGGAATTAACTGAACTTTAGATATCAATAAAAGATGAATATCCCTTCTGAGTGGTACAGCTCAGAGAATCTTAATTTCATTTCTGACTTCTTATTTGTGCCAAGCTGAGTTTGTCACTGTGATAAAAACTAAGCATGTGATAAAAACTAAGCATTGCATGAAAATCAATGTAAAGAAGGAAATATGGGTGGCTGTGTCCAGTTTGATTTCAAGGTTTGAGAAAATGTGCGGTGATCAACAGGCTCATCCATCCCACTAATTATAATTAATTGAATTTGTTCAATTACATTTTTTTGTTACCTTAAATATGTTTTTATTTATTTTTTACTTAACGTCCTCACTCTTTAATTAAAAAGATATTGGCTATTTTGCTATTTCGCAAATTGTACTTGTTAGAATTTGACATAGGGCGCCTTGGGAAAATCTGAATTTAGCAAGGGTGCCGAGAATCAAAAAAGTTTGGGAACTACTGATGTAATGAATTTTCTCACATTTTTGTAGTAAATGCACAGTGAAAAAAAAAAATTATTTTCTGATTTAAGAATCATTGATTTTGCATAAAATAGCATTTCATCTGTCTATAAATTAGTCCATATATATAAATCAGTTATTACAATGTCTTAAATGTATACATATCATCAAAATCTGAACAAATTTTGCAAGTCATCTATTAATAAAATTCAATACATGAGCTTCAATCTGATAAAAAATTTCTCAATGGATAAATTATTCATTTAATTAAATCATTTGAAAAAATTTAGAAAAAAATGACATAAAGAAAGACCTAAACTCTCATAAACCAGATGAGCTGTGTGTTACATCATCTTGGTCCAAAAAATATTTCTCATGTAGATTTATAAAAATCCTATTTAAGATAGTTAAGATAACTTTCTTTTCCAAATCATTCTAAAACTGTTTAAACTTGCATTAAACATTTATTTAATGCAGTAAAAATTCCGAAACCAGAATTGTACAGGACTCAAACTTTCTGGATTAAACATGTTTTTTATCTTATGCAGACAAAACAAGATGGTCACTGCTTCAAAATGTAAACTATTTTTTTTTACCAATTTTAAATCTAGGCATAGTATTTTCTATATTCATTGAAGTAATCTCAAAATAAAAAAAAGGCTGTAGAAAAATAAAATATGTAACCATTAATATATTCTCAGTACAAAAAAAATGAGTGTTCTAAGTGAAACTGTTTTCTTACTGAAAATATAAGTCTTTAGATGCTATCTTAAGTGGTTTACTCGCTTAAATTCAAGCTTTATAATAGAACTGAAATTTGATACTCTCAAATTCTCTGCATTTGTCTTAGCTATAATTAAAGTATTCAACATATTTGGCAAAAATTTTTCAAACATGTCTGTTTAAGCATCAGGAAAGCAAAACAATTCTCTTGCTGTACTTTCCTCACATATAGTTAGTCTTCAAGATGTCTGTTATATAAACTCATACTATAATTAAATTATTGGATTTTACTACACCATTTTTAAGTTATATTGAAAAATAATTAATAAACAAACTTTTTATTATAAATAAGTAAATTTATCATCTCATAATACTTTTG
This sequence comes from Centruroides sculpturatus, assembly GCF_000671375.1. NCBI lineage: Eukaryota > Metazoa > Arthropoda > Arachnida > Scorpiones > Buthidae > Centruroides > Centruroides sculpturatus. Next base: position 244,133 of record NW_019384522.1, read on the forward strand.
ATGTTAAGACCATTCTAATTTTAAATTTAATAATTCAGAAATATCTAGAGAGAAAGCTTGCTTGGGACAGACCTAAATTTGCAACCCTTGCAATTGTTATATTGATATATGCAGTCAATTTTCACTAAAGATGTTCTATTGTAAAAATCTAATAGGTTAGTAATCATTTTTTAAGTTATATATTACTAATAGTTTTTATATAATATATTAATAAAAGTTAAATTTCTTTGTATAGTACAGATCTGCTGACCTCAACACAAGCAGTTTTTATATATATAATCAAAACTATTCTCTATGCTATTGGAGAAATTAATAGTCATAAAATTTTTTTACATATAAAAAAAGTATTGTTAAATTCAAACTTGTACAGATAAGAATACACACAAATAGCATTTATATGTGCATATACTTATAATTTAGATTATGCATATCTACTGGCTCAAGATTAAAGACTATTTCCAAAAACATAGAAAATCAAGTTGTATACTTGTTATCATATCTAATTTTCAATTTTTTTGGAGATATAGCCTTTTTTCCTTGAGTTGGTAAATAAACTACATCTATATTAAGTAATTTAATTTTAATTCATCTTACATTCAAATAAATAAAATATAACATATAGTGGAATATAAGTAAAAAATAATAATATTCAGTCTGTAGGGATGATCAAAATAAATAAAATATAACATATAGTGGAATATAAGTAAAAAATAATAATATTCAGTCTGTAGGGATGATCAAAATAAATAAAATACCTAATATGTAAAATTATATTACCTTTAATCTTGGTGGACATTGTGGAACCAATAATTTTCCTGTACTTTGTAGCACTGCAGCAGATAAAGGCAAACTAGTACGTGTTCTACCTAATTCAAACTGTAAAATTTCCTTGCTAGTGGCTTCAAAAAACACAGCAGGGAAAAGTTTAGTACCTGGTTCCACCTAATTAATAATATAATAAATTAATTGCTAATTCATTTATATAAATTAAACAATAAATTAAATTTCAAACAATTTTAATAAAGTGAATATAATTTCAGAATTATGAAATATGTAAGCTTTCTGATGGATAAAAAATGGACAAGTATCTAGAGTGGAGTACAGACACTCCTTGACTTGTGATGTTTTGTCATATGATAATTCACATATGTGATGGCCAATGCAGAAGCACGGAAAAATTATTAGAATTTAAATTCAAGCTGCTCTACTAATGCATTAAAGATCTTTCTTGAGACTTTATGTATATATATATATACATATACATACCATGTTGTTATACCTTTTTGTGTTTTACAGTATACCCATTATGTCTGCAAAATGTCCCACTATCTCCTGCTACTAATAAAAAGGAGAGGAGGAAGGCTATTACTCTCAATGTTAAGATGATATCTAAGTATGACAGTTATGATGAGTACTCATGAATTTGGGCTATCACAATCAACAGTATGCCAAACTCACATTACATACAGTATAACCTTGCATATAGCTTATTTTTTTTTATTTATTTTTATTTTCAACTATACGATGTGTTTTTTGGAATTAATTCCATCATAACTGTATATATGATTAGCCTTCAACAAGAATAGTAAAGAAACCAATTATAATGTTAAAAGTTACACAATCTATCACTAAAATTATTGGAGAATATACACATAGCATTGTGGCAAATCAAATGAGTAAGAAACTAACAAACTCTAAATCAGGAATTCTTAATTTTTATGTCACAAATCCCTCTATAAAGTTCAGATAAAAGCTAACAGCCTTCTTGAAAAATGTTCATAAATAAATCTAGAAAAAATATTGCACTAAATTATTGCATTAAAAATTGATTATCTTTAGAATGGAGTTTTGTAACAGATACCAATCAATATATTCCTGGAAACTAAACTCTCAATAACTTGACACTCCATATAACTCATCATGTTGTTAAAAAAAGAAAAATTCTATTTATACCACTATAACTTAACACTAAGATCAAATAAGTCATCATTCTTCATTGGCAACACTTGATAATAGCATCAATTCCATGTGTTAACAAAGAATATATCCCTTTTACCAAAGTGCCACTGAAAAATGCCATGAGGCAAATGTTACCAACTCAAAAAGTAGCCACTAAATACCAAATATTTTTAAAATTTAAATTTAACTACAAATAAAAATAGACTCTATTGATACGCAGTTAATACATATATGAATTAGCACATATAATACCTTGTAATATGCATATAATAATAAGACATTATCTATAGGTAAATTTTTATATCTTCTGTAGCAAAGTAATTATTTTATGTTAGATTGTACTATAGACTTTTTTCTTGCTCTGAATGTAATAAATGATTTTTAATACATTAATTTATAGTAATGTATTATAAGTTGTGAACAACCCACCCCAGAGTCCATAAAACTCACCATTTTCAATAATTTGTTGCCTTCACAGTCCACATTAAGTTGAGTTTGCAGGACTCTGTTGTATTAACATAACAATTTTGGAATAAATTTTATAATTTTCCATAGAATAGAATTCAATTATAATTGTACTGATATTAAAAAAGTTGTTTTAAACAATTTTAAAAATTTTGTGGCACACCGATTAAGAACTAGTAGTTTAGAATAATTTAGAATTTTGTGCTTCTTTGTATATTTACATTTTAAAATGAAATAGTTTTAATTATTTGCTTTTTTCATAAAAATGAACTGTGATGCTCTAAAGTATTTCAGAACTTGTATCTTATGTCAATTTCAATAAAACAACTTTGGTTATTCTGAATAGATCTTATTAAATAAAAATTTAATAAACTTGTTAATTTCAAATTAAATTTTGATAGAAATTGAAGTGTCACCAAATGCATTCAAGCTTTATTACTGAAGTATGAAGTTTATTTCATTTCATACAGTCATTTTTATCACATCAACAGAATATGAAGAATACATATAAAAAAAAAATAATAATAATACTAAAAATATAAATTAAAAATATATAAATATAAAATTTTAAATGAGGATTTATTTATTGTGACATCATCACAATGCTGGGCTGCAATTTCTAATCATATTCTTAATTTATTCAATTTTAAATATATTCTATCAATCTCAAACTAACAATGTCTTTCTTGCCCCTGTACATCATGCTTTTCCTGATAACAACAGTCATGCCAGTCATCTATGTAACTCCATTCAAGGAAAAATTTTTTAATTGAATTCACGTAACTTCCAGTCTAGACCAGATGTTCGTATTTAGTTAATTGGGGTCTCCTACCCCTAAGCTTTCCATATGTGGTCTTGATTTTCATCTATTTAACATCATTCTTGAAATTAAGGAAGGACAGACAGATGAATGACAGTGGAAATTTATAAGTCTACAATTTTTTTCAAATTGCAGCCCAATTATATATAAAAGATTAATACTGGTTGGAGAGATTATAAAACACTAAAATCTATCTGGAATTTTTGTCTGTTTTAAATTATTGGTGAATTATATGAATTAGACATATTTGAAAAAGAAAAATGCTAACCATTCTGTATTAATCTGAACTTAAATCAAAAAGCATCATGATCTGAAAAGTCCCTTTACAAAGCACAAAAAACAATTCTCATCTTTATAAGTTTCTTTAAATTAAATAAGACAGTTTATAGAAGTTTGTTGATATTTAAAAATTTTCATAATAATCATTCTATTTAAGAAATGTCAAATATATTTAACACTGTAAAACTGCTTTATTAAGTTATATTTACTGTATGTCCTAATTAAAATATATTTGATATTAGATTTAATACTGTTGATTCAATAAGAAACAAATCAAACTAAGATTATTAAATTTTTTTTTACTTTATATAAATCTTTATTTTATTCAATATACTTTATCAAAATAATGTTTTTTTTACCTGAAATCTATGTTTAGTTGGTTTCCCATCAGCTGTAAATGTTATTGTACCCATTGATATATCGATATGACAACCAACATACATTCCTTGATTAGCACTCCTTGATGAGGAATCACCAGCATTAATTTCAGCATGCAATTGACCAGCACACACCATATAACAATCTTGTCTTTCATGTCTAAATTAAATTATATATATTCAAATTCATATTTTAAATAAGTAAATAAATATAGATGATAATATTAAATTTTAATTTATTTTATTTACACTTTAATAATTTAATAAGTCTGATTTATGATAAAATTATTACTACTATAAAGTTACCTAATTTAATTTAAGTTAATTTAAATATATCAGCAAGTATTAAAAACTTAATTAAATGACTCTTTAATATGATTATAAAATTTTTTAAAAATAATCTAATTATACTGTATTAACACGTAATGAGAGATCCCTGAGAGCACAATGCAATCTAGGGGTGTACTGATGGGGAGCCCTGTTGCAGGGGACTTATGCGGATTAGTAACACGTAATGTGCAGTTGTTTTCAGACAGATAGTCTTAACAAATTTTGACTTTTTGATTATTGACAATAAAAATAAATTTCTTGACAATTTTTTAGAAAAAGTCAGTTATATTTATTGTTTAGCTATTTTGTTTTAAAACTATATTTCATTTAGAAGTCTAAATGCTTGAACTATAAAATCCATCCAATGAACAAAGCAATAATATAAATACAGATATGTCACACTATTGATTGAACTATGAAAAATTATATAGAAACTACACCAAATTTAAATATTTCAAATATAATTTTTTTAAGCTATTTTGAAAACAAAAGTTTTAAATGTTAGAAAAACTTTAATATAAAATTGAACATAAATTTAAAATTCATAAAATAACAATTCTGAAATATTAAATAAATTTCAAAACCATAGATGATTATTCACTACTAACTGACATATGTAAAATAGCACAATTTTAACAGTAAAATTTTTAGATATATAAAATCTATAAACACAAGAACAAATACATGTTGTACTCTTGTGTTTGTAAAAACAGGGTGTATTCAGAGGATTCTTATGGGACCACAGTACTCCCTTGATACCAAAGCAATCAGTTTTGTTACTTTAAAATAAAAATAAATATAATAATGTATATCACATGACTTCAATTAGGTAAATAAGTAATTCTAAGTTTATTGAATACAGTAGAGCTTCATTTATCCGAAGGTCGGTTATCCGAAGGAATTCCAGTCGACAAATTTAAATTTTCGCCAGTGCTGTGGCGCTGTAATCTTTGGCTATGTCTTCGGCTACTCAAATATTTTACGTTTTTGATACTAAATTAACTTCTGAAGTATAATTTTTTATTGTTTTTATATTTTTCAATATATTTATTTTGTTTGTAAAAATAAAAAAATAATTTTTAATGATACAATAGTCTTCGTTAGGCTTAACATCGACGAAAATTCAACGCAAAGTGATACACAACAAAGAAAAATTTCAATACGGGATAAATTAATATATTTTTTCGTACATAATTGGTTATCCGAAAAATAAGTTATCCGAACAACCTCAGTCCCCAATTGATTTGGATAAACGACACTCTACTGTAACATTCTCTGAAATATGACAGTCATATGCTTTGGTCCCCCAATCTGCCTTGATCATCACTCATATTCTCAAAATCCTGGATAAGCCACTGTCCAGAATTATAAACTCAATGTCAATAGTCAGGGCTATTAAAGCCAAATGATTGCCAGATTAGATTGAGTTATATTACTGCTATATTAATAATTAAATGCTAAGTAATTTGATCTATTTAATTATTAATAGTAGCAGTAATATAACATCCTGATCTAATCCAGCAATCATTTGGCTTTAATATAACTATTGGACTTATAGATGTTTATATTTGTCTGGAAGACATTATTCAAAAACAGATATCTTAATCTATTACTATATGAGGGAGAGTCAAAAAGTAAGTTACAATTGGTAAGAATTTTTTGTTGATAAATGTTATTTAGATGAAACCTGGTGGCAACATTAGTAATACTTTCAGCTAACAAAGAGTAGCAGATTTGTCAACTTGGTTGCAGAGGTTAATCAGTTTTCAGTCATGAAAGATGATGTGTTATTTGGATGTAGCATCCAAATTGGAAGTTCATGTAGAAACTCATTTCTTATGGGTAAAAAGGTAACCCCACTGAAATTTGATGCCAGTTGAAGGGAGTGCACAGTGAGGAAACTTTTGCATGACAATGCTACACCTCATTCAGCAGGCATCATGAAGGCCCTACTGAAAAAATTCAAATGGACTGTGTGGAAACATCCTCTCTACAGTCCAGATCTTGCACCTTGTGATTTCCTAGTGTTCAATCCATAAAAAAAATTCCTTCCAAACTGCCAATACAACTCCAATGAAGACATCACAAATGCAACATGACAATGATTATCACATGTTGAACGGGAGGAAATACCAAGAAGGAATATTTGTGCCATGCTACAATAAATGTTTAAATAAACTTGGTGATTATATTGTAAAGTAGTACTTGAATTGTACATTCATACAATTAAAGTTTTTGACCCATATGTTTCATACTTTTATTTTTGGTATGAGTGCAACTTACTTTTTGACTCACCCTTGTATATCTAAATATTATGTTTGATATCTGTAATTATCTTAAGTCTTTATTTTTCCATTTATTTATATAGTTTAAAATGCATTTTTAATCTTACATCAAAATTTCATATTTTAAGAAAAACACTTCAAATTTTTCTTTTACTCAAATTTTGAATTTAATATATACTACTCAAAAGTGAAATTGCAACACTACAAAGAAATGTGCATAGCCTCATGCAAATTGCAGGACAAGCAGAGGTGACAGAGATATGCAAATAATTAAAAGAACAAACAAAGAATGCAAAAGACAACTGTTTATTCAGTAATGAATATGACCCCCCTTGGACAGCTATACAGGCTGCTATACAACTATACAGCAAGACATACTATCGATGAAGCAATTAATGGTTATCTGAAGTCTCCCTTGTCAAGCTGCATCCACTGTGGTGGACATGTTGTCTACAATATGTGGCAGTGGTCCCAGGTATACATCACATTGAACGAGTCTCACAGGTGTTCAATGAGAGAGATCCAGCAAAACTGCCATTTAGGAAAGGATGGCAGTCTCGCTGGTGAGTTACTCTGTTCAAGCTAGTCAGAGTTTAACATATGACGAGGTTGAGCACTATCTTGCTAAAACACCATGTCAGTAGCCAAACCACAGGCCCCACAATTCATATGATGTACTGGTCCACTGTCAGAGTACTGGAAATGTGCATCAGGGCTGTTGATTGATCAAATATAATGCCTCTCCAAACTATGATGCCCAGTGTGAAACAGATTAAAGCTTGGAGAAAAAGGCTAGCATATAGCATTCCCTGGAATACTATGACACATATCCATTACCCTCATTCCTCCACAGACAGAAGCAGGATTCACCCATAAACAGTATCTGATGCCATTCAGTGGTCCGACCGCAATGACAACAATACCAAGCCAGGTGTGTAGCCCTATATTGAGCAGTTAATGGAATCCCAATTGTTAGTTGATGTATGTGCATCCTAACTTTATGCAACCCTGTTGCAAATGGTTTGGGTGGACACAGATGCACCTGTTTGTGGCGACAGTCGACTTTGGATGTCACATGCTGTGGCAAACAAGTCCCAACAAGCCATTCAGCAAATCTGTCAGTATGTTCATTCTGTTGTGCACTGGTGCAATCCACTCCTTCTTTGGAGTATTTGCAGATGTTCCTGCATCCATCATCAGTTGAGGTGGAGGGCACATATTTTAAATTAAATACATTAAAAATATGATTAAAAATTGTAGCCCAGCATTGTGATTATGTCACAATAAATAATTTCTCATATGTATGTATGTATATCATTGTTATATATATATACATAATTACATTATTCTTTCTGTTATCTTTCACTCATTTATATATATATATATATATACATATCAGTGGCGTGCCATCCCTGGAAGCAGTGTTTCCACTGCTTCCCTTGTATTTTCTAATATATAAAGACATATTGTGCAATTATTTTCATATTTTAATGTACTTTGAATTAGTTAAAATTAATATTTTATTATAACTGCATTATGTATCTTATTACAAATTTCTACACTACATGTGAAAAAAAAAAAAACAATAAGATTGCTATTGTATATTTGAATATCAGTAGCAGAATGGAAGTGCTGTATTGTCAAATACAGGACAGTTTCCAATCAGCCAGATTATATGCATTCGTGAGGTTGATGCACTTTACAGAGCATCAACCTCACTGGTGAAAGCTACACACCAAAATGTCATATAACACTTCCAATGATTCTATCCAGGACCGGTTCTGGGCTGTTAGCAGCCTACATGCTAAATATCTGGTCACCCTCACCCCATTATGTGAATCAAGTAGATTTATAACTTAACCCAACCGATAGGAGTTTTACTGGTATGTTTTTTATGATAGTTCTGTATAGCTGACAGGAGTTAAAAAATCCATTAAAATTGATATATTTATTCTGCTCTCCCTCTTCCATATTGTATTACAGATTTTAATGTTAAACTAGTGATATTACGATTTAGTATGCCCCATCTATAAGGGGATGTAGAAAAAAACGTGTACAATTCTTGTACAATGTTAAAAAATTAACTGTTACTTTAGCAGCATCATTTACAACCAAATTTAATGAATGAGACGAACAAGGTACAAAAAAGCTCTAGATCTATTTTCCTTAAATTTACAATTTATGTATCATTGTCATAAAAATTTGTCTTTCCACTTCTTTCCCAAGACTACAAATATTCAAGTACATAGTAATCAGTTTCAACTTATTTCTACTTAAGAAGTAGTTAAATAATTAAGCGATTAGGGAATTAGGGACATAAATAAAACCCTGCTGAAAGAGCCGGAATTTTACTTAAACAATATAACTAAACCAATCCCTAGCCAAGTACAGTGGGGACTGATTTCTTCATAATATTAGATGTAATAAACAGAAATTTTTCCAATTCAATGAGAGTAACTGAAAAAAAGTTTTTGGAAATTTCCATGCACTCCTGGTTCTAAAACAAATTAGTTAGAAAACAAACAATGGACAATCTATTAAGTTTAACATATTTAGATTTTTACAGCTATGGCAAGAAACGTTTAAAATTTACAACCCTGTCGCGTCCTTTGAGGTATACTAGTGATGCAACAAAAGAGGTATTTGACATTGATCGGTATTGGCACCCTCGGGATTTAACAGTCCACGTATATGCTCGCACTGCAACCTACTCTGATTCCATCCATTAGCCACTCGTAGAGAGCTATTTGACTAAGTGGATTTTTTAAGATTTAAAAAGTGAAGAATATTTTATGTTATTTTTATGTACGTTTCTTTACAATGCTATATTTAATTATAATTTTCTTTAAAAATATATTCATACAATTGAAAAATATTTTGTACCAGGTATGTATATCCACCACACATTTTATTTCACCAAGTAAGTTTTTATTATTTTATTTTTAATTGTAGCCCTTATATCGTAGCTAGAGATTCAGAATGTAACTGTGATATCTGGCTTATCGAATAAATGAATACGAATGGATCCTAGACGATCATTGACGTGCAATTAACTGATTGCCCCAGGAAGTCAGCTTCTTACAGAAACACAGCTTCCCTATCATCAAATGTCATGGAACACCACTGATACATATATACATGAGTGAAAGATAACAGAAAGAACAATGTAATTGGAAATAAAATTTAAACTAGACTTAATTAAGACTTAACAAAGAAATTTAATGTTTCTTAAGGATAGAAAAATCTTGCTAAAATTTAATTCAATCAAATTTGAATTGAATTAAATTTTAAACAATAGATTAACAATTCAGTTTTTACATAGAACTTTCCATTCTTTTGCAAAATATTCTCATAAAAAAAATTCATATTAAATGGAAGTTTTGATTTTTTTTTACTAGAAAAAATCTTATCATTACAAACAATAGGTTTTTAATATTTCTATTCACTTGACAATATTATATTCAATAAATTCAATTCTCTACAAACATAAGAATACACTAGTTAAGTTCAGATGTTCTTCCTTCAGTTGCCTTCTTTATTTTCCAGTTCTAGAGAATATGAACAGGTCTTTCACTGAATTTATATAAATTAATACGTAAGAAATACAGAACAACAGTTTATGTTATAAACTAATGTATAATTCTCAAAAAATTCACAGTTTATATTACTTTACATGAAAACTGCATAACATAATTTTTGGAAAGAAGCTAGTCAACACCAATTTTCCTCTTTTATTATGATTACAGTTTTCACTAAAACCAATCTCCTAATGGATGATTAAGATAAATGAATGACTTCTGTAATTAAGTAATCATTCTCTACACCTCAACTAAACTTTTCCATATTCAAATTCTATTCAAATTCTTATTTTTCAATTGTATCAAACTTCTTTTCATCCAAATTAAGTTATAGGACTATGTTCTAAAATACCAAAGCTTTCTGTTTGCCTGACACATTCCAAAAAATTGAATATTTTCCAAATTTAAACCATTGGATTCTGTTGATTCTTAACAGTATTGTATATTTGTCTTGTGTTCTTATATTTTATGTAAATAAAAGTCATGTTTAAAATATATTTTTTCAAAATTTATTATTTAATAATTAACATTTCTTTAATTTTTAAAATTTAAAATAATTTTTTAAATGCTAAATTTGTATTCTTTTGCAAAATATTCTCATAAAAATATTTATATTAAATGGAAATTTTTATCTTATATCTTGTTATTAGAAAAATTTTTTATCATTATAGTGAAACAATAAATTTTCAATGTCTTGAATTTAATACTAAAATACTATATTGGACCAAATATAAATCAATTCTAAATTTTGAAATCCTTATTTTTTTAAAAATGTCAACCTTTTACTATTAAGACTATTACCATAAAGACTATAAACCTATTACTATAAAGACTATAAGTCAATCTTTTACTATTAATTTTATTTGCATGCAAAAAAATTAGCAAATTGCTAAGTTTTGTATATAAATAAAATTAATGCTTATGCTAAATAAATTGACATTAAAAAATTAATATATGTTTATTGAAATGATATTTTTCATTGTCATCACTCCTGTTTATTTTAGTGCCATTATGATTTTCTATGTCTTTGAACAGTACATTATCCTCTGTTCTGGCCAAGTTGTTGTTAGAACATTTTTTAAAGCCTCTATAATTGTGTCTTCACCAACAATCTTTCATAATTCTACTGTTATTCTAACTTTTACAAGAATATGTGAAATTTTCATTACTTTTTTTCTATATAATTGAGTATAAAAAATTAGTGTGTACAATGTGTACACACTAATTTTTATACTCAACAGACAATTATCAAAATCAAACAAAACTTTAATGACACTTGAATATAAGTCAAGAATAATTTTTTGCCTGTTAATACTGGGGAAAATATTAACTAATATTTGGGCCAATACAGTGTATACTTTTTAAAATAAGAAGTATTTATTTCATTTCATGCACAATACTTGTGATCATGTGAGAAAAAATTAATGAAAATGTATTTTAGAATATTACTCTAAAAAATCATTTATATGGATTTTTTCAAGTACTATTCATATTTTATTTGAGCATGTATAAATATTAACTTATATCTCCTATATATTTTGTTTTTACTCCTGTAGTTATTTTATATAGAAGAAAGAAAGCCATTTAAAAAATTTAAAAATTTTATATTTAATTATTATTCTTTTTAATTTAAAAATATCATTTTTACTTACATCTCATGGTATGAATTATCTTCTCCCCATGCTTGAAAAACTACTTTCCTTACCAAAGATGTATCAAAGCTCTTATTATGATGTTTATATGCTGTTGTAACCCAACCACAATAAACATGATTTGGATCTTGACCAGGAAATATTCTAATACCATAAAAAAATTCATCAACTAAATCAATTATTGATGGATCCAAATAATCTCCTCCATCTCCTCCATCATCTCCTAAAGTATCCAAATTAGTTTTAGATGATGCTCTCCTTGGAGTATGAGTTCCCTTATCAGCTATACCTGGAGATAAAGTATTTGGTCTATCTGGCACTGAAGGTGGAACAATGTGACTAACAGATCCAGCTGGAGATAATCTCATAGATGGAGTATGTACAGCAAGTGTAGGTCCAGTTTGGACAGTTAATGCTTTAGATCGTTCAGGTGAGTGCTCAAAACGAGGATGCAGATGCTCTTCTTCTTCTTTTTTTTCTTCTTTTTTGCGAAAAAACCGAAATGGAGACTTTCCTCGTTTTTTCTTTTCTAAATCATCTGAAGTTGGATCAGAAAGTTGACTATCTTCCATTCCTTTTTTATGTATTTCTTCACTAGATGCACTTCTTAATTTACCCAATTCTTCTGGTCTTTCAGGTACTGTTAAACTCTGCATTCCCATTTCCATTGATTGTGTTTTTGTCAGAGTTGATCTTTTAACAGAATGTTGGCGTGGTGGTACATGAGGATGATCTTCACCTTCTGCTACATCTTCTGAATAACCTCTTTGTAGATCTATAATATAATTTATTAAATATTCAAATAATTTTATAAAAGACTAATATATAAAACAATTAAAATTAATCAAGTGTATGTATAAAAAATGAGTCAAAACTATAAACATTTTGATTATTCAAAAACTTAATTTTAGTTTCAAAATTGAAATGTTTCTGAAATTATTTAAAGTTCTATAAACATTTCCCATAAGGAATCTGCCTAAGAAACTGATTTTTACCATAATTTACTCTAATGTATACAATGGCAAATGAAAAGTTGATAAAAATTTTATATCAGCATGCACATGTGTAACATTTTGAAAAATTAAAAACCTTTTAGTTTATGTTTATACATTCAAAATAGGTTGGTGTCAAGTGTTCAAATTGAACACTTGACAATTCAAAATACTTATATTCACAAAAACAAAAAAACCCAAGTAAATTTTTTCATATTTTTTTCAGTTTTTGACAGGAAACTCGAACAATACCATGTATGTTATATAGCAGTCTGCAATCCCAAATGAGGATGAAAGCAAGAATGCACATGATTGATTTTGTCTAAAAATTATAATTGAAAATTTGAAAAAGGTTCCCAAATGCTAAAAAATACTGCTTAATCACTGTTAAAGAAACAATAACAGAAATTACAGTTTCTTTTAAATGCAAGCAAACTACATCTTTATCATATAATTGATATGGACTAAAAAAAAGCCTCTTTCAACATTTGTCCATATGTATTCATAATATATGAAACAAAACTATTCATTATCAAAGTTTCCTTGGAATATCTTAGATGAATACCCTTTTCTGTCCATGGAAGCAAAACACACAATTTTAGCTGATTTAGCAGGTTATTGATTATTCTTTACTCAGTTTTTATAAGATTGATGAATCTTTGCTTCCTTCTGTCTTTATATTTGAGGTGACAACACTTACCAAAAGGTTCCTGATAGACAATGACTTCCCACTGCATCTTGTTCTATGGTTATTAAACTTTTTGCTTTTTTTATTAATATCAATACAGATAAAATTGATAAAAGTTACATAGCAAAATTGAGAAAATGTCCTACGTGATTGTAGGCTACCCAGATGCCATATTTAAGATCTCCATCATTCATAATTTTCTCTCTCAGAGGATGATAATGTAATCTACTTGTAACAACAGAGTCTCCCAATGGTTTTCCTTTGTCATAAGTGTTGGTGGAAATACTAGTAAGAAGTTCAGAATGTAAAATATTTAAGATCTCCATCATTCTTAATTTTCCAGTCTTACAGCTACATTATGTTGATGACATCCTCATTGCATGGAATAAAGGCAAAGATTTTGATGTGTTTGTACACATATCAATTAATATATCTGACTGTTAACTTCACCATTAAATGTGAATTTATAAATAAATTTCATACAACTTATGAAACTGCACTTAAAACTTGTAGTGCTCCGCAGGTAGAAGTAGTTCTCGGGATAGGGTACGGCCATATCATGGCGATGATTGGCTGCGCGAACGGTACCTTGGGTAACGGAGGAAGGAAGGGATATAAAAGGAGCACGTCCACGTGGGAAGGGGCCTTTGTCCTTTGTGGGCTTCTGTCGACTTGAGACTGTTGGAGGGAGATTAGAAACGAAAGGATCTCACGGACGGTTTGGAAACATCGTGGTAGACAAAGAAGGACTGCACGTGGGAGCAACGAATCCGAAGAATATAGGGAGGTAGTGTACGATAGAATACGGCAACCATAGGAATCTTCTTGTAATTAATTGTAAAATTTCATCGTCTACATTCATGGTAGACAAGTTGTAATCGCGAAGAATAACATTGTTAATTAAATTCATATTGTCGGTCTAAATCCGTGTACTTATTGTGAAGTCCTCAATACGATTCATTATTGTTACACTAAGATATACTTCGGTATATCTAACTTAGTACAAACTACATGAAAACATTATGTTCTTTGTGCAAAAAATGCTACTCTAATGTAATTTTTGTTTTTTTTTTCTTAAAAACTAATAATGAAATATATAAAAATTTATAAACTTACCTTTGATATCTGACAAACTAAAACCACTTTTTAACATATGCNTGTCTGCGTGTTAAAAATTAAGAAAACCGATTGTGTCATTGTAAAAAAGTGTAAAAAGACGGCATTTATGGTAGTCGTCATGAAAACCTTTAAGTCAGTGTTTCCCAACGTGGGGCCCACGCCCCACAAGGGGACAATTCGATTGTTAAGGGGGGCAATTTTAAAATGAGTTGTTGACTTTTTTTTTTTCTTTTTTAGGCATCAAAATTTTTCATCGAGCTATTCGGACTTGAGTAGCTAATATTGGAAGATTAATCGCGGGCCACATTAATTCATTAGACAAGCCCTATGTTGGCCATGCCTGGTATAGCCACTGTATATGTTAGGGAGGCATGAGAATTTTAGAAAGGCTTAGGTGGGGCATAGCACAAAAAAGGTTGGGAAACACTGCTTTAAGTCGTCTAAAGTTCTGCTATGTACTAGTTGGGTGTCTGTATTGGAGTGAGATATGTTTCACTGGTTAAAAATCAATTTTATTGTATAATTTTATTTTAAGTTCGGTTATTGTTGAATATGTTATTTTATACTTGTTTAGTTAGCTGAAGAGGGGAGAATACCCAAAACGCAAATGTGTAGCACAGCATTCTAACTGAATAAAGATTGAAAACTTGCCAAGTGTTGATAAAGAAGGTCACTTCATTGTGCCAGTATACAAACATAAATAACAACACGGTTTCGATAACAACAACAAAATTACTGGAAAACAGAAACGGCAGTTGACATCAGAATAGGAAGATATGAAGAAAGAACAGCACAGAGAAACAGACTATGTCATGAGGATACAAGGTGAGATAAAAAAACTTGCTGTCGATCTAGATTACCTAAAAGCTCACACTGCGGATAATAGACAACTAAGAACACTTTCTCTCCCCAAGTCCATCAGCCAGAACATACCAACACGCAAGAGGAAATATATAAACTCTAGAATCATCAAATCTACAGTAAAATTTAAATACATTAAAATTCGAAGATTAAAGCGTAGTCTACAAAAATATAAAAACCAGAGAAATCAACAGGAAAATGAAGAAACTAAAATTCTATATAATAGTAGTATCGATAAATATAGAATAGATAAAAATATAAAATTAATAGAAAAATTTAAATACCCCTCTATAGAGAAATCATAAAAAATAATGTTATATCAATTCCAAAACTATAATAAAATCATTTGAAATAATTTTCAAGTATAAACAGTATTAAATGATTTGACTGAAACTATTTGGCAGAAGATATTAAGTGATAACAAACAGCAAGTAAAATATTATGTAATAAAATTCAGGTTTTCAATTCTCCATATCTCCTGAACAAATCAAGTTAAACAATATCAGCTTTTTGTTAATTAAAGTTCTGTTTATTAGGATTTAATCCATACAGTTATTTATTATGAATGTTGCCATATGAAGTATTCAATGTGCTTGATTTCCAAATCACCAATTCATGTAACAACATGCAGAACATCCTGATACAATCGACTATTTTTTTCTGCCCAATCTTTTTACATCAACTATTTGGCCAGACTTGTGTGAGAATTGGGGTTTAAGCATCAAAGCTTAAACCGTTTTCCGACAATGGGAAGACGAGTCCCGCTCACAGGGTCAGTGGATGGCAATTTAGGAGGGCGAAAATCGAGTGGGAGGTCGTGGATAAGTCGATAAGGTGTTGGCCGAGTATGAGTAAACACGCATGTTTAAGATATTATATAAATTTAATTAACAAATGCTATACAAAAAGGTTACAAAGAACAAGATTGATAATAATAATAATTTCAAACCGAAGTTCCGATAGGTGGTTAGCTGGATTGCGTCTCACGTATTTCCGACAGAAGAGAGTCTCTGATCCTCATTAATATTTATTTCTTAATTAGCCCTAGTCCACCTGAGAGTAAAGAGAGAGTTCTACTTACTAAGTTGTAGATAGTAGAATCTTGCTTAGTGGTCCGTTGTCGGCAGTCAGCGTTTAAAGGCAGTTGATCAGTTGTTTCTTGCTGTCTTGAAGGCACCCTGATAACTGGCCGTGAGCCCTCTTTATACCAAATTTGAGGGGGGTGAGAACTATGACATTATTAATGATTTATATGCACACCTGTTAGTGTGTTGATGTCTGGATCGAGTTAGTACGGACCACTGGCACAGAGAAGTCTGTTTAATTTATTGATATTGGTGTCTAGAAGATATGATTTTATAATATAAATTTCTATAGGTTTGACGGCTCTCATCCATAAATTAACACTCAGCTGACAATAATTTCTTTAAACTGGTCAACAATCTAGATATTGTTTATATCAAATGTTGCATTTGACTATGAACGAGGTGATTTATTGCTGTAACCACGTGTCACATGCAACCAAAGAGGGGATAAGAAACATCTCTTATTCCCATCTTGTTAATATTAACATCTATAGAATTACCGTTAAACAAATGGAGGAGATTTCTTTTATTGATATTTTAACATTCCCTTTTTTTATGAGGAGAGCATCTCGGTCATTGACCACAGAAGTCTCCTTTTTCCCTTTACAAAGAAAATCCCGAGGTTTATACTGTTTTAAGACAGAAAAAGGGTTTCAGGCCGTCACACTTGTGAAGTAAATTTCTAATGACTTTATCAGGCAAGATAAAATCAAGAAATCAAAGATGTATGATCATTTTTAAACTTCCTTTGAGCATGTTTTATAGGAACACAAATGTCCTCTTTTGCAAATGATGAAACCAAAGAAATTGTACTTCAGTTTACAAAAAAAGTGCAAAGTTTTAAAATGAGTTGTTCAAGAGATACTGAGAATTAAAATCCTGACTTTTAGCTGAAACACCTTGTATAAATTGATAAGTAATCTTTAAATGATTTACATTTCTAGATTTGAGTACATGATGTTAACTAATATCAAGTATATCAATTTTCATTATAAGAAAAATGATATCAAATTATAAGATGACTATCACCAACAATTCTGATTATTTTTATGTAGTTTGTATAAATATAGTTTGTTGTTGTTATCGAAACCGTGTTGTTATTTATGTTTGTATACTGGCACAATGAAGTGACCTTCTTTATCAACACTTGGCAAGTTTTCAATCTTTATTCAGTTAGAACGCCGTGCTACACATTTGCGTTTTGGGTATTCTCCCCTCTTCAGCTAACTAAACAAGTATAAAATAACATATTCAACAATAATCGAACATAAACTAAAATTATACAATAAAATTGATTTTTAACCAGTGAAACATACCTCACTCCAATACAGACACCCAACTAGTACATAGCAGAACTTTAGACGACTTAAAGGTTTTCATGACGACTACCATAAATGCCGTCTTTTTACACTTTTTTACAATGACACAATCGGTTTTTTTAATTTTTAACACGCAGACAAAGTAATTGATAAATAGTACTAATTAAAACTGTTACATAAAATCATGCCCTTCGTCTTCGTTCTTCCAAGCATATCCTGTAGGCCATCTTTCCAACACTATCATCTAGTCGGCCAATTTGCATATATCACGATATACCTTGATTTAATGAACTGACAGGGCAATTGATAGACATCTATTATCTTGAAAAAAATATATAAAACATTTTTTAAAAAACACATCTATTGTTTAAATTCCACCAGGCATATTTTGTGAACTACTGTCCTGTTATCCAATTTACATATAACTCAAAATACATTAGTATTACATTTTTANGATTTTATGTAACAGTTTTAATTAGTACTATTTATCAATTACTTTGTCTGCGTGTTAAAAATTAAGAAAACCGATTGTGTCATTGTAAAAAAGTGTAAAAAGACGGCATTTATGGTAGTCGTCATGAAAACTTTTAAGTCGTCTAAAGTTCTGCTATGTACTAGTTGGGTGTCTGTATTGGAGTGAGATATGTTTCACTGGTTAAAAATCAATTTTATTGTATAATTTTATTTTAAGTTCGGTTATTGTTGAATATGTTATTTTATACTTGTTTAGTTAGCTGAAGAGGGGAGAATACCCAAAACGCAAATGTGTAGCACAGCATTCTAACTGAATAAAGATTGAAAACTTGCCAAGTGTTGATAAAGAAGGTCACTTCATTGTGCCAGTATACAAACATAAATAACAACACGGTTTCGATAACAACAACAAAATTACTGGAAAACAGAAACGGCAGTTGACATCAGAATAGGAAGATATGAAGAAAGAACAGCACAGAGAAACAGACTATGTCATGAGGATACAAGGTGAGATAAAAAAACTTGCTGTCGATCTAGATTACCTAAAAGCTCACACTGCGGATAATAGACAACTAAGAACACTTTCTCTCCCCAAGTCCATCAGCCAGAACATACCAACACGCAAGAGGAAATATATAAACTCTAGAATCATCAAATCTACAGTAAAATTTAAATACATTAAAATTCGAAGATTAAAGCGTAGTCTACAAAAATATAAAAACCAGAGAAATCAACAGGAAAATGAAGAAACTAAAATTCTATATAATAGTAGTATCGATAAATATAGAATAGATAAAAATATAAAATTAATAGAAAAATTTAAATACCCCTCTATAGAGGAGATATCGGAATGGAAAAAATCCCTTGTGTTAAATAAAACAGAGTATGTGATTCCTAAAGATATTCTCGAGACAATGCAGACAGGATTAGACTTTAACGGTCCTAATAGTTGGAGAGTGATAGATATAATACCAAGCCTAGACAAAGTGTGTGGAGGATTGACAGAAGAAGACTCTGAGATAATGAAAATTAAATTAAGTAACATTATAAAAGCACATATTAGGAGACAAAAGATAGCAATCGTCAGGGATAAAAATTATTATAAATACAAAACAGAAATTGAAAAATTGCGTAAGTACTTAAATGATAATAATCTTAATATAATTAGAGCAGATAAGTCTAAGCAAATTGTAGTTGTAACCCAAGACTAAATTGTTTTAAAAAAACTACAAATCATAAATGGAAAAAATTTCAGAGAACTACCGATTAATCCGAGAAAAATCATATATGAAGAACTAAAAAAACGAATTACGAAACTACAAAAACTGGGGGATGTTACTAAAAATGAAAAAGCATTTATATTATCTGAGGATAACGAGAGAACTCCTCGATTAAATATCCAACTAAAAACTCATAAACAAAATGAAAATGTACGACCAATTGTCGATTTCAAATTTACTGTTTTGTACAACTTAGAAAAATATTTATAAGAAAAACTTAAAAGTTACGATAATTCAATTTATTCTATTAAAAATACAGAAGAATTTTTAAATGATTTGAAGAAGATCCAGATAGAAAATACGTTTAAATTGGCTAGTCTTGATGTAATAGAAATGTACCCATCAATAACATGGCAAATGATTAATAACCAATTGAGAAAAATGAATGTTGAATTTTATATTATAGACCTACTAGAATTCGCTTACAAGAGTAACTATTTTGAAATAGACAATAAATATTACACACAGGAAGATGGCATTAGCATGGGGTCGGTTATAGGCCCGAAATAAGCTGAACTGATAATGATTGAAATAGACATAAAAATTACAGATATTCCTGGTATACATTACTATATAAGATACGTAGACTATGTTCTAATAGTATATAATGAAGCTGAAGTAAAAACCGAAAAAATAAGTAAATTAATAAATAATATTTATACAGAAATCCAATTTACTATCGAAAAAGAAACAACAACTGATAATAGCATAAGGTACCTTAACATAGTTATTACTAGGAAAGAAAACAAATTAATGTTCGAAAATTTTAAAAAACAATGTTCGATCAACAAAACATTGAATTATCATTAATATTCCTCTGCATATAAAAAAGAACATTTTTTCTATGGAATATAAAAATATACTCAATAGAACTAGTGAACAAGGAAAGAAAGGAAAATATATAAATGACTTACACAAAAAATTTAGTTTAAACGGATACCCTACCAGATTAATTAATGATTGGCAACAAAAAATAGATAATAGTATTGCTTTCCCTGTTAAAAAAGATGAAGAAAAGCAAAAAATTAAATACTTAAGTTTTCCGTACATAAAACATATGTATGAAAAAATTAATAAGGAACTCCAAAAAAACAATATAAAGCTTGCCCCAAACTATAAAAATTTAATATCCAGATTAAATGCTAAACAACGTTCAAAAAAGCAAATAGAAAATAAAAACGAAATAAAAAATGTTGTATATAAAATACCCTGCACTTGTAAAATCAATAGTTTTTATATAGGTGAAACTAAAAGAACATTAAAAACACGTGTAAAAGAGCATATATCAGATTTAAAATATAGTCGTCTAAATTCAGTTTTTCATGATCACTGCGTAACCAATAACTGCAATATAGATCAATTAAATATACAGATTTTGCATAAAGAAAAAAGAACTTACGACAGAAAATTCAAAGAAAGTGTAGAAAT
>NW_019384522.1:265932-289577 GCF_000671375.1 Centruroides sculpturatus
CCCCAAAGAGGCATCCCCGATCTAACCAGCTGTTTGACGCAGTTTTGTCAACAAAATCCTGGGCCAGGTCAAAGGATGCCTGCCGTGGAGTGCCTTTGGAGCCCACAATTGCTTAATGGTGTCTGTGCTTTTTATGTGTTGTGTCATGTCTGTATGTTGTGAGTGTAAGTTTAATGGTGTGCTATTTGAGTCTGCTAGAGTTACTGCTTTATGTAATTGTGATGTTTCTTGTTTCCTGTAGAAAAATTCTCACAGTGACTGCATTTGTTTGTAGTGAAGGTTAACTATGTCAATCATGCCACGTCCGCCATCTTTACGTGGAAGGGTTAATCTTTCTGTAGGGTTTCCGGATTTAGGGTGATGTTGTTTATGCTTAGTAAGTGTTGTTCTTGTTTTCCTTTGGAGTTGCTCAAGATCTGTATGAGTCCAATATATAACTCCAAAAGTTATTATTATTTAAAAATAAAACATACTGAAAAATAATATTATTGATGCTGATCAATCCGTTGATACCGATAAATTTTATTGACACTGATCAATCAATAGTAGAAAAGTCTCTTTAATATAGAAAATTAGTCTTCGTTGATTAATGATTGATCAATTTATAAGAAGAAACGAATCTAAGCACTGAATGCCTTTAAAAATAAAGCACATATCGATTCTCTATCTAACTATATTTCATTATTCATATTATTCATATATAATAGTAAATATGAATAAAAATATAGTCTATTTCTCTTTATTTTAATATATTTTTTACTCGCCTAGGAGTAGAAAAAAGAGGAAATGAAGAAGAAGAAAAAAAAAGACTGTACCTGTGACTAGACAAGTTATTATTTCTAGTATCGATCGTATAACTTTGTGAATCCAGTTAAAATTATCAGAGGAATTCAGTCATTCAGTGTCCGGGAAACGTTGANATTTTAAGTAAAAAAGAAGAGGGGGGGAGAAAAAGCCAATGAAACAGTCAAGGAATCAAAATTTTACAATATAAGATTTTTCCTAAAATTTGTCAGTAGTGGAAGTTTCTTTGCTTTATAACTGATTGTCCATTAAGTTCCTATATTTAAAAACCCCACATTTGAGAAAAAATTCAAAAATTAATTTTAAAAATATTAGAAAAAAACACAGTGTGACAATGCGCGAAACCGAAGGTTGACATTGCGTTTGCAATGACTAGTTTGTCAGGACTGACACCACTGTGTCTTTTAGGATAGACACTGAAACCTTGATGACTACTAATTTCATTTTTCACGCAAGCAGTGATGTTGTAGGAACTTGGATCTGATGAAGGCGATACGAGAGATGTGCTGTCTCTGTGCACCAAACACAAATTCTAACAATAACAATTATCCATTTATTAAGCTATTGATAAGTTATACAAGTAAGGTTAATATTTTGTAATAAGGGTTACGTTGACGATATTAACTAATTTGCAAGTTCTAACTTGGAGAGAGAGAGTTTACATAGATTTACATAGATACATGATAAGGGATCTAAGGATGCATTGTCGATACAATGGATTGATGAAGTTCATTTGGATGGAGTTCAAATAGTTGGAGTTCACTTATATGGATGAATTGTTGGCAGAAGGAAAGTCACTTAGATAGGTAAAGTATCCAAGCACTTGGGCAACTTTGGTGAGGGCAAACTTTCAATGATCATGGACTTCTCAATTGGACAAACTCTCTGTCAGACGAACAAACTGTTGGATGAACTAACTCCTTGTCGGACGGACAAACTAATCCATCATCATCAGTCATTGCCTTTTATTGGGGGTTTTATTGCAACATTGCCCTTTTTTGGCAATGTTGCAATGTTTATGTCCAATAGCAAATTCTCGTCACCAAGTTCCTGGTGACATATTTGATGTCTCATCTTGAAAGAGAAGTGACTCCACAGACAGATAAATCATATCCTTTACAATTTTTAAAATTGTGGGAAAAATTATAGAAGTTTTAATTTCAAAAATTAAATTTTCACCCACAAAATTTTTGTCAAGTCCAAGCTCACACACAGCATATTAAATTAATTAAAAACCTATTAACAATATTACTAGAAAGATAAATAATAGCAACAGAGTTTGAGAAGGTTCAAGAAAAAATAAGAACAAACAAAACCAGTGTTAGCCGTTTAGAACATAACACAAAACTTAGAGTATTAATTTAAATTTGTGTAACATCATCACGCATGCATCTTACAGCACAGGAAATAGGAATGGCAATTAGCCGTTTTTAACAAAAGGTTTAAAAATAATAAAATATTGTCGTGCATGCATCTTATTGTGCAGAGAAAGTAGGGGTATAGAAATGGAGCTAATGCAGGTGTTTTAGTTGTTTGTATAGACTGATCCAAATCCTGGGCAACTTAAGGGTGGGAGAGTTGCGAAGAGACAGCAGAGTGGTGAAGAGGGCCTCCCAAATGTACACCAAATTCCATTCCTCACAGCACCTGAGCATCACTACACAGTCCCAAAGTGGGATGTGGTGGTGCTGCACAACCATCTTAGATAGTTCGGTGTCACAGCTGCCCCTGCAACAGAACGTTGGTGCTCTGTTATGTGATTGGATAGCATCCTGGTGGTCACCTTTATATAGTGGGTGTGTGCCCCAGACATTGGGTTTTCCAGCGGAATAGAATAGTCGGGCATATATTCTATTCCGTTGGAAAACCTAATGTCTGGGGCACACACCCACTATATAAAGGTGACCACCAGAATGCTATCCAATCACATAACAGAGCACCAACGTTCTGTTGCAGGGGCAGCTGTGACACCGAACTATCTAAGATGGTTGTGCAGCACCACCACATCCCACTTTGGGACTGTGTAGTGATGCTCAGATGCTGTGAGGAATGGAATTTGGTGTACATTTGGGAGGCCCTCTTCACCACTCTGCTGTCTCTTTGCAACTCTCCCACCCTTGAGTTGCCCGGGATTTGGATCAGTCTATAAAAGTGTTTCTCAATGGGGGCGATATCACACCCATGTGGGCATTTTTCCATGTTGAGGGGGCGATTTGTAACAATTTATATTTTGGGGTGAAAAACAATTTTCTGGGCGATATAGTAAAACATTATATTAAGATTAATTAGATATTTTATTCGTTATATCATACAATAATTAAACAAATAACATTATACTAGTCACTAGTCTATTCAATGCAGTATGAATTTGGCGTTCGTCTTGGTCCTCGGCATCGGAATTTTGAAGTGAAGGGGGCGATACTACGTTGAAGGGGGCGATACTACGTTGAAGGAGGCGACGATTCGTTACAGGTTGAGAAACACTGGTCTATACAAACAACAAAAACACCTGCATTAGCTCCGTTTCTATACCCCTACTTTCTCTGCACAATAAGGTGCATGCACGACAATATTTTATTATTTTTAAACCTTTTGTTAAAAACAGCTAATTGCCATTCCTATTTCCTGCGCTGTAAGACACATGTGCGATGATGTTTCACAAATTTAAATTAATACTCTAAGTTTTGTGTTATGTTCTAAACAGCTAACACCGTTCTTGTTCTCTATGCAGTAAGGTGCATGCACAACACTGTTATGCATATTAAAACAAACAAAATGAAAAATTTCACAAAAGTTTTAGATGTTTTGTTAGCAAAGAGAATAAACAGAAGTCATGAAAGGTTACTGTAAGAATGAAAGTTTTAGAATATACGAGAAATTTCTAGAATGTTCTATGAAGGTATAGACACTAGTTCTGCATAGAACAAGCTTCTTGAGGTAGTGTTAAAACTACTTTATAGTTTAAAAATCAATCTCTTATTATAGTATTTACTCTTATCAGATAACATACATAAATCATATATCTCATCATATTTCTCAGTACATTACAAAATGAGTATCAAATAGGTATCAATATTTTCTTCTAGTGCCAGACAGGAAAAATATAGATATTTTTTAATGTTATCCTTAATTATTCTGAGCAAAATGTAACATATACATGAATATAAATTTTTCAATACACAAACTTAACAAAACTTTATTAAAATTAGCATTATAAATTTACCAGGATGGCGTACTCCTGCCCTATCTACATATTCTCTTCGTTGTCGTCTTCTAATTTCTTCCCATCTATGTGCTTTTTCAACTTCACTAAAAATATTAAATTAAGAAAAATAATTTAAACATTTTCTATATTTATTTATATAATAAAATATATAGCATTTGTTTTATTTCAAAAAAATTAAAATATTGCTATATATTGCTTTATTGTTTATTAATTTCATAAATATAAATTGTTGATATTAATCTGCTCTATTACAGTTGTTGTTTGTTTTATTCTTAAAATATATTTCTTTTAAATTTCTATGTATGGTAGATAAAAAAGTGTATTTTTACAAGATATCTATTTGAATTCCTTTCAAAATTCTATTAAATTCCAGAATATTTTGCTAGCACTGATATGAAATATCAGTGTCTAGCAAAATATTCTGATTTGGTTATATTTGGTTTAAAAACAGCTAAAATTCTAATGACTGGCTTAACTAAAATTCTTCATGATTTAACTTCAATTTCACTTTTTTCTGCAAATAACTTAATATCTGATATGACCTAAAAATATTACTACTACTTAAAAATACTGATAATAGCAATTAAAATATGAATAAATATTTTTTACTTTTTATAGTTACATATCATAAATGCACTTAAAATATGCTTTTCTTGCATAATACAGATTAACTTTTTATATACAGTAAAACCTCCATTAACAGACATTTCTGAATAGTAGACACTTTTACTTATGGGACATTTTTACAATCCCCAGACCCTTCAAATAGGATATTTATAATATTTACCTCTAAATAATAGATACTATGTCCATAACATACCTTACTAAAAACACAAAGTTCCGCCTTCAATATTCTGAAAAAATTAATTACATACGAAATATTTTAAAACTAAAACAAAGAGTCAATTCAAACACTCTCTCAGAGGATGAATTTTGACAATAGGGTGTCAAATAAAGACTGGCTTAAAATGGGAATAAGAGAGGAGTGCAGGTTGTAAAATGCTGAACAATACTCTTTATATATTAGAAAACACTAATCTGGTTAAGTTGTCAATTACCATTTGTCATATTAATGTTATTAAACATCTGTCTTATTGTTGGAATTAAACTTATGGTACCAAGAAATCATAAATTTTTCCAAACTTTATTCACTCATTCAACAAAAACCATAGTACAGTTGTAATGAAAAAGAAACGGTTTTAAAGTTAAGACAGCAATGTTTCTTTGATGAAAGTTCAAAGATTGCTACAAAGACAATTTGCCAACCACTTTAAAGTGTAGGAAGATATTTGGTTTTCTATCATTTATGATGTAATTTATGATCTTAACAGATTTGGGGTGGCTAAAGAAATTTTTAATAAATTATTTATTGAAAAACTAAAAATATTTGAAAAATTATACCTACTCAATAACTACAAAGCAGACAAATCTCTATATTGATTTTTATTAGTCACTTAGATCATAAATGATGTTATAAATGCAAGAATACTGACATTTGAACTCTCATTGCCTAAGCTTATCTTTGTTTTCCACTCAGGTCATTTTTGATGAATTAATAATTAATCAACGTTTATATTTTGTCATAATTTTTATGTTCAATTTAAAGTATCCTATACAATCTGTTTGCTATTTAGAATTCAATTAAAATATGATTTTTACAGCTTAAAACATAAATAATATAAACTACTGTATATATGGTAAAACCAGATGAGATGCCTAGAGACAGTTAATTCAAATAATACTCAGTACAACAAGTCAGTAGTCACTTTCATAATGACTATGTGTGAGGTTCCAAAAACGGGTTGATATTAAAGATTTATTATTAGAAATTTATTAAAATGAAACTAGAAAAAAAATCGTCTATTGTTAAAAACCAATCAAAGATCGAATTAGTTGTTCTAGTCATATGAAACTGCGACGAGAGAGAAAAAAAACTTTATTAAGGTAAACAGAATGCAATAATTATAAATGATTAATAATTGTAAACAAACGACCTCCAGTAGAGATGGACCTTTAACAAGTCACTCATATACAAATAATTAGAACATAGAAATTTTGAAAAGAGGAAAGGTTAATGACGAAAAGGGACATTGTGTCGTGTCGTTAAATTTCCAAAACATCACAGACTAGACAACAATGGTGGAAAATATGAGCACAAGTTTCAAAGTTCCATCGACATTTTGCATTCAGAGTAACGGATGGTGTCAAGTAGATTCTTCGAAGCGGATCTTTCTGGTGATCCGAACAGGAATCGTCTTTCGCTTCGAGACAGACGAGAGACCAATCAGGGAGCGAGAAAAAAGGGACGTGGAGCCAATCAGAAGAAAACAAAACAAAGAATGGAGATTGATATAATCCCCAATCTTGAAGGACAGACGGACTTTCCGAAAAACTGTGCACCTGCACACGGTTAGTCCACAAGGAAAAGCAGTTTTCTGTCGGTTGTGCCCAACTGGTAACCTGTGACTACGAATTCAGAACACCGCCGACACCAACTGACAAATCTCCACACCTGCCATTGCCCCGGGACCTTCCTTCGAGCCACAGTACAAACACCTTCGACACTTCGAACCTCCAATTGTGTAAAGAACATTTTTGTTCGTTAGTGTAAGTTTACTTTTATGTTTAAAATAAACGGGTTTTTGTGAGATTCTTGTCATCTGTGTCTCCTCCGCCACACCCACACGCGAACGACCCTAGATCATCCTGACGTGGGATTAATGATTCCCCCTGGAAGTTGGCAAACTTACATATGCTCTTTCGTGTTTCATTGTGTTTTGTTGATATTTTTATTAAAAATAATGTTTATCATCACTGTACAAACTTTTTTTGAGACATTCACAATTATATAAAAGGTTCCAAAATTCAAATATGCTTATGTGATATTTCTGTTTCATGTGAAAGTAGAATTGGGTGTGTTATAATTAGAGGATTTGATCCCGGGATCTCGAAAATCGGGATCCCGACCACTTTTCAGTCCCAAAATTTTCGGGATTAAGTTTTCCTAATCCCGAGATTTTCGGGATTGACATCATTTTAAAAAAAGTTGCAAAATAGACTGCATGAAGCGAAACGTTCAGTGCCAGTGCTTTTAACAGAATTGCTTGCCTATCATTTTAATATAAAATACAAGAAATTTTATTCCAAGCAAGCAGCAGAAATTAACCTAGCGGGCTTGCGATGCTTGCTTGGAATAAAACTTCTTGTATTTTCAACTAAAATGATAGGCAAGCAGTTCTCACTGGGTTACTTGGTAATATACTTCATTTTTGTATTTTTGAATTTTCGCGGGCGCCAATCGATTTTCTGGCGCAGTCGAGAGCACTACTCAGTGCGTTTTACCTGTCAATGTGTCAGCCATCTTGTTTTGCCAGTGTGGTTAATATAGACCCGACGCCTCTCGCTTAGGGGGGTCGACCTTAGGTGAAAAGGTTACGACCCTCGCCTTGCCCGCGATCTGTCAGGATGATGCGAGAAAGTCTTTTTACGTTTCGGGGTAGTGGTTTGCTGAACGCTGAGAGACTCACACAGAGACCGAATTTACAAAATTAACGCGTTTATTTTTTGAAAAACATGCTTACAATGATCGAAACAATCGGGATTATAGCCTTTACTCCTACAATCCCGATCCGTGTCGACCGGACTGTTTTCTTCCATCCTCCCCGTGTCCTCGAAGCTTATAAGTATTTACTAACGATTCCTCCAACTTCCATCAACCTAAACGCGTTTTCTCTGCAGCTGCATATATGTGCAACAAATTGAGAAGCAGACTTGGTGATGAGACACTAGATGCGTTGTTATTTCTCAGATCATATTTTCGCAATTCAAATTAGAATGTTCCTATTAAATTAGTTTTCTTTATATTTAAGAAAAATGTGACTGATTAATATTATTTTTAAATACTTTTTGCTAAGAAACTTACTTTACTACCTACTTACTAGGTTGTTATATGAAAGTAGTCTATTTAGTCGATGTTAAGAGAGATTTTTGTGAATTTTCAACGTTTATTTGCATAGTTTGTTACATAAAGGTTTTTTCAATTTATGTGAGTTTAAAGAGATCTCAGTGATGCTTAAAAAAGAATAAATTTAACATGAAGACAGTGATTTTAAGTCTGGTTAGTCTGACTGTAAGTCTGATTAATTAGAGTGATTAAATTAACTAGGTGTATACCGTAAAATACGTTGATTTTTGTCTAAATTTTGATTTTTGATTTCTGTAAGATTTTCTTATTTTTTATTAACCCTCAATACCAAAATAATCCCGGGATCCCGGGATTGAATAAGTATAATCCCGAAATCCCGGGATTAGAAATAAGGACCGGGATCGAATTCCCTAGTTGTAATCAAAGCCAGATGTCCTCCTAATAATTTTAGTCTAAAATATAGAAATAGGCATCTCTCCCATATGGTTTGAGTGAGATGCCTAGTGGATTTAAGGGAGAGATGCATATTTTTTCTGAAATATTTCATTACAGATTTAATTAAATTTATTAATTTTCAATGTCTACTGAATGCAAAAAAAGGAAACCAATGCCAAAAAGAAAAATGGGCTGAAAAGGACTTAGTTTTTCCAGCCGAAACAATACATACTAGTCATCTAAATTACTATCAATCAAGCAAAGAGTTTTACATTTCATATTGTACTTTTTACAGAAGACTTAAAGATTACTAGTAATTTAGCAAAATGAGCTCTTGGATTATGTTCAATGTTAGGAACTCAAAATGAAAAAAACTTGTTTATCATATAAATAAGTCAAAAAATTGAGACAAGTAAAGTCAGTTGCATCATTGCTTGATGTGCAAAAAATGAATGCACAAAACATGAACTCTGTATATTACAGAGGTTATTGTGTGTGGGAAATAAGAAAAGTGCAAAATGTTTATTAGATTAAATGTTAAGTAAAGTAAGCATCTCATCCTTAGCATTTGGTAATTTTGCTGGAGGTATGAGATATATGCCCAAAATGAACAAGTATCATTTAATTGCTACCACTGTGTTACATCAAATTTTTATTAACTTTGTTCACTTTTATTAAAAGATAACTCTTGGCTGTATATGCATTATGTGAGAATACGGACGAGAATCAAGGCCCTCTAATCGTCAGATCTGAAGGATCTGCTCACTTTGTCACTGAATGGCTTATTCTAACAGAACCTGAGTGATAAGATTCTGTGTGGGGTTGTGCATAAGCAATAAATACTTGACAAGAAGGTCATCTATATATATAAAAATGAATGTATGTCTGTCTGTGTGTCCTATGTCCTTAATGCATTACCACACCGTTTATCCGATTGCCATGAAACTTTGGGAAGTTGTTTAATATACTCCGGCGAAGGTTTGTGGCATAGTACGATTGCCATGAAACTTCGGGAAGTTTTTTAATACACTCCCGCGAAGTACATTTATCCTACGATAGATGGCGCGCGTTTACACGAGCATTCGCGCATAGTGTGTTTGATCGATTTCAAATTGTGAAGACCATTTCCCCCCTTCAAAAATATATATGTCTCTATATATGCATTTGTGAACTGTTATTTACGATATTTGTAATCATTTTTGTTTAATCACTTTATTTCGACTTTTTTTGCTAATTATGTTTTCGCTCGAACTTCGTTAAAATCTTAACTGTACCCCGAACAACGACCGAAGTTGTAGGAAGAAATTCGCCTATTTTACCGATCTAGGTATCGCCCTTTTTCAAATTTTAATATCGACTCGAAATAATTTAAAAAGACAAATTACAATAAAACGGTTTATTATCTAACTATCAGAAATTTCCCAACATGCCAAGGAAGAGAGGAAGGAGCAATTAAATAATTAAAATTATAAAGGATTTAAAAATATATATATAAATGGGGAATATCGCGCTTTTGACAATCGCTGCAAGTGTGTGGGCTAAATTTGGAGAATCCGTGCTTCTCGCATGGACAACTGTATGTGGCCAGCTCACGCGTCGGAAAACCTTCCGAATTATTCGTGTACGCACCAGACGAAAAAACAAAAAATATCGTGTATCCACGAGCACTCCAATAAATAAATAGAATTGAAACGACACTTTGAAATGTTTTCCCGATGAAAACGAATAATAATAATATATTTCAATAAAAATGATAAAATGAAAATTTAATTTTATTATAACGAGTTTGCTTGAATTTCATCTCTTCTGAGATCGCAGCAATGCGCGACGGGTAAGCTAGTTTAATATAAAATCAACAATTTAATCACAGAAAAATAACAAGGACAATTAATAAAACATCATAACATAAAAAAATAACATAGACTTATATGTATAACCTAAGACTATCATCAGTATTAGAGAGAGATTTTACAATAAATCATATTACCGCTGTTTATTGGTATGGCCGTAGCCTGTTCCCACAGTGGCCTGATGAGTATGCTGGACGAGTCTATATGGCATAATCTGCCGGTCCTATGGCAGGTCCTTAATGTTGATCGTGCATTTCCTGAGTGTGGGGAAACCTGCCCTTTTATTACCAAATATTTCATAATCCGTTTACTTAGAATCGCATCATCTGACAGGATGCTTAGTTATGTCATTTGAACAGGTGTTTGGGGAAAATTTAAGATAATAGGTGGAGGAAGGAAGCAAAACATCCTCATTTCTCAATAAAGGTTACGTTATAGAGCATGTTTGCAGGATGTTGAAGTTTTGTAACCTTTTTAGGTTATATTAAAATATTTAAAAAGTGATAAAAAATTGAATAAAATTAAGTTAAAATAAGTTAAATTAGTTAATATGGGTTTATTTGAGAAGGGAATTTTGTAAATCAGATTGGGTATCCATCCAGATTATCACAATTATATATTTACTTCTTCTGGAAACCACAGTTAAGTGTGTTATATGTGTTGATAAAAACTATAGGTAACTCATCTGGTTTTACCCTATATTTTAATTATAAATGCTATGTATACTTTTAGTATTTTCACATTCCACATTCCTAATGCAAATTTGATGTTTTTGTAATCCATCTTATTCTTCACTTTATAATAACCAAATTAAAATATAATATAGCTGCTGGTGTGTACCTCCAAATAGCAGACACCTCTACACAGCAAACTTCTCAGTCCAAATGGTGTCTGCTATTTGGAGGTTATACTGTTTACAGTACATAAATAATATTTTAAATAAATAAATATAAAATAAAACTTACTCAATAAATTCATCATAAAAAGTTATAGGAAGACTTAAACGAGTGAATTCCCAATTAACTTTTTCTAGTGTTTCATATAATCTGTGAGAAATTTTCAAAGCAGGAGGACTATCACTGCTGCATATAGAAAATAAATATTTATTAATCAATCACAAATATTTTAATNTTTAAAAATATACGGCCAGCTAGTATTCACCCTACTATAAACCCATCGCCTCCTGAGACTTCTATGAGAATGTCCCGGGAAATCCAACTCCAGCTGTGTTCAAGGTCATCCAGCTGTGTAAACAATGACTCATCAGTGTCAGATTTCACAGAAAGGCGAGACAAAGAGAAATAAAATTTGAAGCTTTTTCTTCAAAATTAACGCATTTCATTCATTTTTTTTCAGTTTTAAGTATTTTTTATGCTTAATTACATTAATATCAAAAATGTCTGTGTATGCAAGGAGTTAAGTTAAAGAAATATTCAAGTTATAGACATTTGAGTTAGAAAAGTTTTACTGTATAAGGACTACACAGATAATTTGTAACAACCTTACCTTAATACAACCTTTATCTCTGGTATATTAATTGGCATTAAATAATCTTTTATTTTTCTAGTTAATCATAATACTTACTTAAAATATGAAAATTTATTTATTTTTTAACTCATATCTTTTCAAATGTGTAATGAAACTATTAAATATTTTGTGCATAATTTTTAAGTAGAGGAACTATGCAAGAGTTGGTAACCTACAACTTTGGAGCTGCATGTGGCTCTTTAAGAATGTTTCAATCTTTCTTATGTTTTAATCTTTCTTATTTTTAACAGTATATACAAGTCAACTGTGTAAAACCACATATAAAAGAAATGCTGCAATTACCAAATAACAATGAAATGAACCAACTATCTGTCAAGAATGAGCCAGATATGATTCACAGACTATCAGTTAAATCATCCTAGCCTAACTGAAAAATGTTGAAGAAATCAAATTTCTTTTCATTTATTTGTTTTGGAATTTTGTCAATAAAACTACTTTAATTATTATTCCTGGAAATTATTAGTCAATCTTCATGTGTGTGTGTGTATATATATATATATATATAAACCTATAAAAATATTATTGAACATACACACAAAATGTAACTTCAATGTAAGAATCTGGTAATTCATCAACATTAACAAAAAGTGGATCATCTTTGTTATACCAAAATGTCATGTGTCTATTCATATTCCTATATAAAAAAAAATATTATTATTATATAAAATACTAATTTAATAAAAAGTAAATTGTTATTAAAAAAATAATTGTATAGACAAAATGATATCCTATCAATCTAAGCCTTATATCTCTGAAAGTATTTAAGAGTTAGACAAATCAAACAATAAAAAAAAATGTATTACTAAATGCTGTAATTTTGTATGAATAAACTGTGGCAGCATATACTGTAAAGAAAATTGCTAGAGAAAAATTAACACCTTTACATGACCTACACCAATATAAATCCTGCACTTCCAGCATGACCATTAAAAGCACGGCATTTACCAGCATATAGTTCAAAAAATATCATCTCAAACATTAAAAAATTGTTTTTGTGTTTTATTTTCATTAGTATTAGATTGTAGACTAAGCAGATGGGACAAAACCAAAAGCACTTCAATACCCTTGAGCAACCCACAAGAAATTGCTTCACAAGTCCAATCTCTTTTTAAAAAAATAACAGACCTCTAAAGTAAAGCTGAGAGACATCAGAAGGGCTCAAAAAAGTAAGAACTCAGATGAAAAAATCTGCCTAGGCAAAAGTATACACACTCATAAATGAGGTAGAGAGTCTTCTCAATGTCCTAAAAGTTTGAAGAAAACAGCTTCAGTCTGCCATATATTTACAAAATTGATCAAAATCAGTCATAATGCTGACCAAAAAGTACACATGATGATTGTCAAAAGCCAGAAAGTTCAGAGTTTACATAGAGTTTATATAGAGTTTTACAAGCCATGCAAAAATGTCTTACGCTGCCTTGGTTCAGTTATTTTTTTCCACTGCTTTAAATGACTGGAAATAATCCATTCTTTGACAGCTCTAGAAAAAGTTTTATAATAAATACTAAGAGCTGGTTCAGGCCCTACAAAACAATATGCTTCTCTCTGCTTATCCAATGAAAAGATCAGCACTTACATTGCTAGCCATTTTCCCTCATAAACCTACATGATAAAAGTTATTGCAGGAAGCAAATTCACAGCATACCATGACCAAGGTATAATGACAGACAAAACAATTCATCATAACAGACCAGACATTACATTAATTAACAAACTAAACAAAATCACATTTATAATAGACATAGATGTACCAAACATCCACAATGTACAAAATACATACACCAAAAAAATTAATAAAGCTCCAAAAAGCAGGAAAAAACTTTCAGTTACAGACAATTCTAGTTAGAGAACAATAGAATGAAAAATGCCAATCCTGAATAGATTTGTATTTTTACCTCTTTTTCATTATATAAAGAATCGTTGATAGTTTTTTTGTTTTAAACAGTCCATGTAATGCCTTCCAGCAAAATGTTCAATGTAACTAATCAAATAAAACAGTTTTGCAGGTACATCTTGTTGAAATAAAGTGAGAGGTCCTTTTGCTATGGACTGGAGCATTGTCTGCAAATGAGTATTGGACAGTAGATACAACTAACTGTCTGAAAATTTCATGTAAATTCAAATAATTAGGATCACTTTAAATAGAATAAATATTAAAATTTGAGTCAGGAAATTTGAAAGTAGCAAAACTCAGTGTCAGGAGACAATGATAACCTTCAACTTGGAGAAAACTCAAGTTAATTAAGAAAATTCAAATTGGAGACATTAAATCCTTATGCTGTTCTATTGGGACTTGCCAAGTGTCTCATTTTCTTTAATTAAGGACATATCCCAAGATATCTCAAGCAAGTTACATAGCGTTACATAAAACGCAGTCCTTAAGGCCATTTTTGAAATTTTTTTTTTTTTATTTTTGGAATGTTTTTTAAGTCAAATTTTTTCAAAATTTTTTTCCCGTGCGAAAAAATTTTATCACAATTTTAATTTACCTTTAATGATGCACGCTTCACGCTTAATTGCTTTTTAATAGTTTTTTAATGGGAGTTTGATATCATATTTCATTCATCGTTCTAAAGTTGTAGTGCACAGATTTTCCTTCGGTAAAGTTATTTAAAGCTACTTTCTGATGCCAAAAACGACCTCCGATAGTTTTTTAATTTTTTTAANCGCAATAAAAATTTTAATTTTTTAAAAATATTTAAAAATATACGGCCAGCTAGTATTCACCCTACTATAAACCCATCGCCTCCTGAGACTTCTATGAGAATGTCCCGGGAAATCCAACTCCAGCTGTGTTCAAGGTCATCCAGCTGTGTAAACAATGACTCATCAGTGTCAGATTTCACAGAAAGGCGAGACAAAGAGAAATAAAATTTGAAGCTTTTTCTTCAAAATTAACGCATTTCATTCATTTTTTTTCAGTTTTAAGTATTTTTTATGCTTAATTACATTAATATCAAAAATGTCTGTGTATGCAAGGAGTTAAGTTAAAGAAATATTCAAGTTATAGACATTTGAGTTAGAAAAGTTTTACTGTATAAGGACTACACAGATAATTTGTAACAACCTTACCTTAATACAACCTTTATCTCTGGTATATTAATTGGCATTAAATAATCTTTTATTTTTCTAGTTAATCATAATACTTACTTAAAATATGAAAATTTATTTATTTTTTAACTCATATCTTTTCAAATGTGTAATGAAACTATTAAATATTTTGTGCATAATTTTTAAGTAGAGGAACTATGCAAGAGTTGGTAACCTACAACTTTGGAGCTGCATGTGGCTCTTTAAGAATGTTTCAATCTTTCTTATGTTTTAATCTTTCTTATTTTTAACAGTATATACAAGTCAACTGTGTAAAACCACATATAAAAGAAATGCTGCAATTACCAAATAACAATGAAATGAACCAACTATCTGTCAAGAATGAGCCAGATATGATTCACAGACTATCAGTTAAATCATCCTAGCCTAACTGAAAAATGTTGAAGAAATCAAATTTCTTTTCATTTATTTGTTTTGGAATTTTGTCAATAAAACTACTTTAATTATTATTCCTGGAAATTATTAGTCAATCTTCATGTGTGTGTGTATATATATATATATATATAAACCTATAAAAATATTATTGAACATACACACAAAATGGTTGATAGCCTTCTTGCAAACCACAAGTTGTAAAAAATCGCAAATTATTAACATCATGACCAAATATTAATTTTGCTTTTTGTCCTGTTCCAAATGTATATGCTGGGACAAATCCTGCATAAAAGAAAACAATAATTAAATTAATTTGAATTCAATAAATTTCAATTACAAAATAAATTTTCTTATGTTAATTATTTTAATCATAATATAAAACAAACATCATCATCTATGAAAATGAAACTAAATAAATTTTACATACAACAAATTTCTTATCTGTTAAAAAAGCTTTACATTGTAAAAAAGTATTAAAACACTACCCAACATGATTTTTACCTCTGGGAAATAAAGGGGTTTCTTATTAATGCCAATGCCTACATTTAAAAAAATCAGCAAGAAAACATCACATGTCACAGTTTTCAGATATTGAAGCCTATATTTTAGGTATCTGTTCATTTAACTAATGTAAAGTAGATGATTTAACACTACTTGCAGTTCAACTTTTATAACAACAGTTTATGGTGCAAGGTTTTTGATATTTTGCAAAATTGCATCATCCTGATTCCATGTAAAAATGTGATAATCTAAAATTTTCCTATTTAGTTCATATTTTTTGTTACATCATCAA
The DNA here is from genome assembly GCF_000671375.1 of Centruroides sculpturatus. NCBI lineage: Eukaryota > Metazoa > Arthropoda > Arachnida > Scorpiones > Buthidae > Centruroides > Centruroides sculpturatus. Next base: position 282,000 of record NW_019384522.1, read on the forward strand.
TCTGATGATGTAACAAAAAATACATGTTAGACATGTGTTATTCTGGTGAAAGATTATTCTCTTCCAATTGACCAAAGGCAGGTGTTTTTGTTTAAGACATTTGTTTCCTCAATCTAATTTCTGATAGTAGACATTGGAATTAATAACTTCATTAAAATTGAAAAACTCATATATTATGTCATCTATATCCCACAATATGTAAAGCAGTAACTATAGGAATGCAGAGTTATTTTTGAAGTTGGAACTGCAGACGTTCCCTATTTGCAACTTTCTTTTTTTGAATAACATTGTCAAAAATACTCTTTTTACTGTTTGTATGTAATGGAATATTTCCAAAACTCAAAACATAACAAGATATACACACATATAACCTATTACCAGTTTTTCCTAATTTTATGTAAAAAAAAAGGTTAAAAAACAAACTCAAAAATAAGCATTTAATGATACTCTGCTTTCATAAATTAGTGATATGTTAAATATAAAAATAGCTTTAATTAAATCACACTACCAATCTCTATAGAGATTTCTACTAAAAAACACAATTTTCCATTCAACCCAATACTTATAGTTATTATAATATAGAATATAGTTATAATACAATATAGTTTAAGATATATACTATATTGTATTATTAGTTATTTAAAAAAGTCAAAATCTTATATTTGGAATATTTTCAAAAGTTTGTTTTGTTTTCATTTTCAGAAACTACATATAACTTCATACAAAACATTAAAATAACTACAACACATAATTTTTAATGTCTTTTAAATACATTACATACTGTTTTAAAATTTTGTTCAAAGATTTAAGATTATTGTTTTCTTTTAATAACTAAAAATTTCAAAATACATAATTAATTCTTTATACTAAATTACCTTCATTAACAGGTATATCATTGAAAGCTGCTTCTCCTCCCATAGCATCTAATAGTAATTCTCCATTTAATGAATAACCTATGAAGTAATAAATTTAAAAATTATTACTTTTAATCAAATAAAAATATAATATCATTTTATTAATGTATTGATTTCTATTCAAATGTTTTCTATTATATAATGAAATGGGCTCCTGTCACTATAGCTCTCAGCCAACCAGTTCACCTTTTGTTTTCTTTTCTTAAATTCTTAATGTGTTCTAAATGCCAATTTACTATTTTTATTCAATTTATTTAATTTTAATAAATATTGTTTTGTTCTTGATAATAATCATTCAACTTTATTCATTCTGCAACAATATCAATATTAAATGTTAAAATTAAATTCACTGTATTAATAATGTTACCAAATGTAAGCAATATCTAATTAGAAAAAATAGAAAAGATAATCAAACATTAAATTTAAATCTTTCAAATAAAATTTGAATCTAATATTTGTTGAGTTTAGATCTCATAAAATTTTTAATGTCTCAAAAAACTTTTAATATGAAATAAAACAATATTTCAGATTAACTGCTTTCTTAAAGTGTAGTATTTTTTTTTTTTTTTTGTTTTTCTTATATAGCATTGAATTCTTTGAAGAAGAAATTTAATGTAATATGCTGCTCAAATTTATTCATGAATTTCATAATTAAACATATATTAATAATTTATATTTTAATTAAATATAAATTAAAATTATAGTTTGAAAGTTTGGCAATTGATTTATAATTTTAAAAATAATATTTTGGAACAAACACATTTTTGCTACTCAATACTTTAACATATATATATTTAATAAAAAGTAAAAGTAAAATTTATAATAGAAATACAATCATATTAAATCTTTAGAAAACAAATTTTAGTAAAGCTGAGCTGACTTTGTCATTTGAAAATGTAGTAGAATAATTTTTTCAGAGCTGTAGCTATAAAGGGACTATGGAGAGGTAATGAAGTAGTAATGAGGTAGCTAAGCCTCTTCAGCTTAGTTGGCAGTGTCCGTATGTATCAATAGTATATATAACTAGCAGACCCCGCCATGCATTGTTGTGGCTCAAAATGTATCTATTATAAATTTATAACACTTCCCCCGTGGAGGGGGGAGAATTTTTTGAAAAATCCGTTCTTATTGTACATTCTCTTGACGTACCCTATTAAAACGCAATAAAAAACGCAAAAAACCACATCTAAAATAGTATAATAGAAGCCAAGTTCTTCACGGTAAGCCTTAATCCTGTCCCTCTCCCCTGTAAGGAGAATATCGAAAAATCCCTTTTTAGTGTATATTCTGTTGATGTATCCTATTGAAACGCAAAAAACCGCATCTAAAATAGTATAAATAGAAGAAGAGTTCTTTACAGTAAGCCTTAATCCTGTCCATCTCCCCACCGTGAAAAAAATTTCGACACGTATATTACATAAAAACACATGCATATTTGAACGCAGCATTGTGTCAAAATTTCAAAGGAATCAGTAGGAACAAACGAACATTACATTTTTATTTATATAGATAGATAGAAGATGATCTGCTTTAGTTCATCCTCACAGAAAAGCAAAATTAGGGCAGCATACTCGTAGCGCCATCTGTTGGACATAAAAGCCTTAACCCTAGATGATATCTTTTCATTTACAGTATATGAATGTTTAACGGAATAATATACAGCCTATGTCCACCCTGAAGTTCCATTGTAAATACTGGTGAAAGAATTTTTGAAATCAGATGAGTAATTTCAGAGATTAGCCCTTGCATACAAATTTACAAACATTACCTCTTTATAACATTAGTATAGATATAATATTATATATGCTTTTGCTTTCATTATAAAAACTTTGACTACTGTTATGTTTTTTACATTTGGACTGTAACTAATAGGCCTAATGCTGGCTGGAAAAAAAAATACCAATCAGAATTTTTCAGCTTGCCCCTGTAGCCCCCAAATGACTAATTTCTGCTACAGGACTAAATTTCTTAAAGATTTAAAATAAGTTGTTAGAAATAGGTAAATAAATAATTTGTTAAATCTAGTACAATAAATAATTTGTACTGAAAAATTAAATTTCTGACTATTTTGTATTGAATTAATTAATAACAATATAAAATAAATTTAACTTGAACAGTATTTCAAAAATTCTGTAAAAGTTTTCTTAACGGAATCACTTTCTGAAGTCCTATTTTATCTCCTTTAATATTTTTTGATACTGTTTTTATTTTATAATTTTTATATTAAGTTTATTCCGTCTCTTTACTGATTTTTTTTATATCCATAAGCAAAGTATAATATTTTGTTCCAATTTCTTATATTTATTCATTGCATGCATTGCAAAATTATTATAATATACAATTATTTGAATAATTTATGTATGTAAAACATTATCATTAAATGGAAACTTTAATGTCTGTTATAAAAAAAATTTGCTTTAATAATAAAAATACGTATCAATTATAATTTTCTTACTTATAGTTCTATCATGAAGGTCAAGAAGACAACCAACAACATCGCCAACCTGCCAGGGTTTACCATATGATTCAGCACCTCCAGCATGATGTTTACAAGACTGTAAATAAATTTTCAACTTATATATTTAATTGATTTGTTTTTTTCATTTAAAATATCAAAATATTAAAACAAAAATTATATTAATGAAATATAATGTAAGTTATTAATTATAACGTATATTTATTACACTTTATTGCCCACGCTCGAGTTTTTCTGGTGCAGATTACATAACGTTAGATAAAAAATGGTTTTTTTGGACCCTCAAAAATTTTCGGATGTTTTTTAAAAATTTTTTCCTGCACGAAAAAATTTTATTGCGATTTTAATCTACCTTTAATGACACACGATTAACGCTTAATTGTTTTTTATGGGAATTTTTATCAAATTTCATTCATCGTTCTGAAGTTCTAGTGCACAGATTTTACTTCGGTACAGTTATTTATAGCTACTTTCTGATGTCAAAAACAACCTCCAATAGTTTTTTAATTTTTTTTAATTAATAGATTTTATTATATATACATTTAATTAAGTCAGGGGTCGGAAATTGCAATAAAAAACGTAATTTTTCAAAAATGTTTAGAAATATATGGCCAGCTAGTATTCACCCTACTTTAAACCCTTCTCCTCCCAAGACTTCTATGAGAATGTCCCGGGAAAGACAACACCAGCTGTTCTCAAGGTCATCCAGCTGTAAACACAATTACTCATCGGTTAAGATTTCTGCGAAATCTTAACCGATGAGTAATTGTGTTTACTCGTGATATAATGGAAAATAATTTTGAAGAGAAAGCTTCAAAGTTTAACACATTTCTTTTATTTTTTCAGTTTTATGTTTAATTACATTAAAATTAAAAATTCCTGAATGAAAATAGAGTAAAATGGGTTAAACAATTTAATAATACACCAAAATGCAGTAAGACCCCGTTTAATGCTGATTCGATATAACGCGGTTTGCTCAAAACCTAAAAAAAAAAGCTCAAAATTTACACTGATTTAAATTATTGCGGCATTTCATTGATTTGTATATAATACGATTATTTAGGAACACAAACCAATCAGCAAAAGGTGGCAAAAAAGTGTACTTTCTTTAAATCTATGTTTGTTTGGTGCAATTTTGGAAAAAATATATCATCATGGATGCCATGGGCAATATCGGCTTTGCTTGGCAAGAATTAACTGATAAATGCATGAACAAAGTGTGGAAGAAGTTATGGCTGAAGGTATACAAGAATTCTTAATGAGAAGAGCCTATCGCTATGATACAGCAGGACTAGGAGATGTAGACACGTAGGATATTGAGGAGTTACTGCAGGTTTCTGGTGAGAGTCTTACGAACGACGACCTTCAAGAACTGGCAGAACAAGGAATTCATGTAGAACTGGAAAATAGAGATTCTGAAAATGAAGAACCCAAAAAATTTCTCTACGGATTTCTTTAGTAAAAGTTTTGGTAACTGTCATGGTGAAATCATGCAAGAGACATGATTGGTTGATTTGAACCATTAACGAACTCTGCCGAGGAACGCATCTGTTAGATTTTGAATCTGTAGTGCATGCATCTCAAAGGAGAGACAGTTGGTGACAGATCATGCCTTGCAGCAGACCTGGGATAGAGCTATGACTAGCATAGCTGCTGATTGGTCGACCGACAACTGTCGATCGACTACATAAGATCAATGTGAAAGCGACAAATTCAAGTTTGTAGGGAAGTTTGTATAGAAGTTTACATCAAAGTTTAAATCAATGTCTGGATTCATCTCGCTAGCCGAAGAAAGTGTCACAGCTAGACAACTATTTGTCGGTCATTGTAAGGTGTCTTCTTGAAGAACAAGTACAGGAAACACAAGCTATTGAAACTTATTGTGTTATTGGCACACCAAATGGTCGCCAATTATGAAACAGTTGAAAATCTAAACTTTACTGCAACGATAACCGAAATCATTGATCAAATTATAGCAAATGATCCAGATTTTTAAAGGAGAGCAAAAGCAAAATGAGGCATTTTGGATGCGATCTTCTGCTACCAACATTTGCTTAAGGAAAGAAAAAAGTGACAAATGAAACTTCACAACTTTTCTGAAATTCCTGTTTTTTTGCAATAAAGTCAGGACCTTCATCACAAAAAATGAACTTTACATTTTTGTGTTCATATGTTTATGTGTTATTTAACATATATTATTATACAAATTAATATAAAAATAACTTAAAATTAAAATAAAATTTGTTTATTTTTGGTTGAATGTTCCCCTATCCCTATTTACTCTATGTTAAAATGACCCTCATTTAATGCTGCTTTGTTTAGTAATGCATCCCCCATGTTAAGCGGGGTCTTACTGTATTACATTTACACCAAACTTTAAATTTATAAGTTTTTTCAAAACTTTCTTTATGCCCTATTATATAGGGTAAAAAACTCCTATATATTGACAAACATATGCTAAAATATCAAGTAATTATTTATGGAAACATGCTTATAATAATACAATAATAAAACATGCAATGAAGAATAAATAAAATTATTAATATTACTTTCATTCAATAATTGTTCTGTAGTTATTTGCATAAATATACTCTTATTGTTTGTGTCTAAATTCCTACATAAACTTAAAATAAGCTTTGTAATTACAACTATATTCTTAAAATAAGCTTTGTAATTACAACTATATTTTTGTCAAAGAATTGTGATTGATATGACAACTAGATGGTCAAGGCAATAATTCTTGACCATCTGGTTGTCATAATAATTAATTTTCATCTCAAATTATTACTTTTTAAGTTACTTTTATGGATTCAATTAATTACATTAGGAATTTTAAAAATTTCTTTGCAATGTCAATTATTGTAATGCAAATACATTACAAGAAAACATTGTAAATAAATTTTATCACTGAACTAAAGTCTGTCTATAGAAAGAATCAACTTGAGAGCAATGTCACATGTGATGTTGCTTCAATTAAACCAATCAGAACATTCCCTAATGATGTCAGCATTTTTCACTTAATATGTGAGGCAGTATGTGAATTTTATTTTATTTTTTCTCACTAAATGGCAGAATGACTTTTTCGTTGTGTTAATTTTTTATAGCATTCATTAACTGTAAAGAATCATATGTTTAACTACTGCTGTAGTGAACTTCCTTGTATCCCAATACCAAAACATAAAGCTTCTATAGCACTGTTCATAATGGCAGTGACATGTTTAACAAATGAGGAAGAAACCAGAAGTAACTTGCCACTACTAAGTGATCAATAACTGATGCTCATTGGTTAATACCTAAGTTGATTCTTTCCATGGACAGACTATAATAGATATGAAATAAAAATATTCTTTAAAATAGAAAATATTTTACTTACAGAAAATCCATTATATGCCCAAGAATGTTCATCACCACCAAGTTCACATGATGGTGCAAAAGAGATGTCTGCCCATCCAACTCTCATATGGCCTGGAGTCAAAATCTCAAATTCAAAATACCTAAAATTTTAAAAATTTATTATTGAAGCTGAATAATTAAATCACAAAAGCATTTTAAGATTAATTAACAAAAAATAAGATTATTAGAACTAGCTTAAACATTTATCAGAAACAAATAGCTAATATTTTTGTTATCTCATTATCATGTTAATTAAAACAATCTGTGAAATTGAAATATACTAAATGTTAATTAAATACTAAATTAATTAGTAATTGTTGAAAGTCTCTTAGTCATAATAAGTCTAATTTTGTAAACAGAATATTAAAACAATTTGAAAATAATGAATGTTAGCCATGTATATATAAAATTTAATTTATAGAACTTAATTTAAATTATTTCTTTATGTGTAATTAACTATGATGAAAATTGCATATGTTAATACAGTCGACCCCACCTATAATTACGGTCCCTATAATTACGATTCCTATAAAACTGCGAAAAAATTACGACGGTATCCGTAAAAACCGGTAAAAAACTCCTATAATTACGTGAAACATCATCAGGCAGCCGAACTACTTTCCCGCCGTCCGTAGCGCCACGCTACGGAAAGATTACTATCGTCTGTACAGTATTATATATAAATTATATATAAATTAGGTACTGTACATATAATTATATATTAATTATATATAAATTAGGTACTGTATATATAATTATATATTAACTTAATTTATTGTAACTTTATTATAATTA
>NW_019384522.1:289791-300565 GCF_000671375.1 Centruroides sculpturatus
ACATTTCTTATTCAACGGCGATTAAAATTATTTATATTAATGATGTCTCCGAAGTTCAAGGAACTATTCGCAGAAAAATAAGTTATTAGAAATCGGCTGCGGTTTGCTGAGCTGTTCCGCGACGAAAACAATGTTGAGCAATGGCGATGTCGAATGGTGCACACTCGGTAAGTAATCCTACAATTTTTTATTTATAGCGTAGTTTATACGGATTATTTCCAAAAAAAATATATGTATTTTGGAAATGTTGAGTCGGATTAGTCTAGAATTGATTAATTTTATGGAAGAAAACCTTTCAATCAGCTGTAGTCCGTAAACTTTATACGTGTCAAGCTGTGATTGGAACGACTCGTAAGAAATCGGATTCCTAAAAAATCTATGATCTTATAGGGAAGGTCGACTGTATTTACTTCACAAATATACTGTATGCTGTAATTTATATTATTAATAAAATAAATAATAAGGCTAATCACTCCTCCACTATTTAGATCTTATAACTCAATTTATTTATATTCATTACATTGCTACACTATTACATCCATTACCATTGCTGTAAAGTATACAGTGATATTTTTTCCTTCTTATTTACCATTATTCTATCATAACTCTGCTGAATGTGTTTTTTTAAAGTATGAAGTATTATTAAGTAATAAGTATGAATTGATCTATCTCTTTTTTTTCTTAATTTGCTATATATCAGGTGAGAAATATATCATGATAAACAGTATAAAAAAATTAAATTTTATATTATATAATTTTTTGAGATTTCTTAGGCTGTTTGTCTATTTCCCCAGTAATACATAAGGTTCCCACCAGTGGCGAAGTGGTTCCATTCCCTGAACACTGATGGTTCAATCATAGGTTTGTGCCTTGCTAGGACAGGCTGGCTGCATGGAGTTTTCTAGGTTTTCTCCACATCTTTAACACCTAAATAGGGGCCAGTTACCCTTAAAAGACCTCTCAGAAGGCATCCTTCTAGGGCAGATTGCCCAAGTGTTACGGCAATGCAAAACTAATAAAACAAACAAAGTAATACATAAGTTTTATATTTTCAATACAGAACTTATCTATTGATAGAATTTACTTATAATATTTTCTAATTAAGTAAATAATGAATGAAACACCTATTTAAAGAAACATGTATTTTCTTATTTTGTAGATCTATTTTTACATATCACAGATCTACACACAGTAAAATTTGAAGTATTACGTCACTTTTGAAAATACAAAATATTAGTTTCCAGCTAATAAGTATAACCAGTATTTCTTTAAATGCCTGTTTTATTCAAATAGCAGCCATCCTTGAATAACTACATCTTGTCCTTAAAGCTTGAAATAATAACTGCACTTAAATAGTAGATGTGGATACTTTCAAGGATTTCTAAAAACTTAGGGAAACAATGTAAAATTAATAGATACTGTAAACTATAGTCAATATGTACCACATTTATATATTTATTTAAAAACCAAACTTTAACAGAAAATGAAATGTGTAAAATGTACAATATACAATTGTGAGATCCGAATAGCCCCCGGGTCTAAAATAATTTAAAAATAATATTAAATTTTTGTCATAAAATATTCTTTCGTTTTGCGTGAGAAAAATAACGTTTTTCTAGCGTGGGAAAACAGCTAGGGGAGTCACTTCCTTTGATGGAAGTATGAGCATCCTCCGTTTTTTCCTTATCTGCTAAAAATCTCGCTTCGATGGGAACTGTTTACCCCTCATTTCTTCCCCTTCCCATCCGTCCATGTGGGAAAATCTGAATGCGATGATTAATCATAAATGGGAAGATATCGGCGAAGTTCAGCAGTATTCGGGGAGTTCGACGGCAGATCCAAAAGTGACAAGACTCCACTCAGTGGCTCTCAAAGGCCAACGTCCTTAAGAGTACATCCGTAGATCGGAGAGTGAAAAGGACTCCACACATATGCCAGCAGACCAACGCCATCGTCATCCCCTGTCAAGTTGATCCTAAGAAAACCATGAAGTTCCTTCGCCGAATAAGAAGACGACACTGCCAAGTAAACAGGTCGTATGTTTAGGAATAAATTGTGAGCTCTCTCTCTCGACTCGGTATAGACTATAAATAGGCTAATTTCCTCCTGTCGTGATTGATTTGATTATTCGTTCTTTAATGGACTGTTTTGAATTATTTGATTATTTCTTATTCTGTATTAGTATTGTTTATTTTGTTTATTAAATTCTATATATTTTGTTAAGAGATGTCTCTGGATTATTTCCTGAATCAGATCTACGGCATAAATTTCACGCGTGTTTATCCGCGTTGAGAGAAGTAGATAAACTGGTGTCGGGACCCTGACATAAGGAAGAAGGTGAATTCGCCATCACCAACTTCCGCTCTAAATTCTAATTTAACTATAAGACTCGATTTCCTATTAAATAGGAAAGCCATTCTTGTGGACGAATGAGACTAGTTTCACCAACTAGCTGCCGATTAAGTGGTACTAATTATCTTAGTAAATAAGTACCCCTGGCGAATCTCACACAATTGGTGAATTTTTAAAATTACTTTCTTATTTCTTATTTATGGAAAGTAATACTTGTTGCAAAGAAATATACCAGTTGCCATTTCAATTATAATTTTGTTTTAAAAATCAAACTTTCATAAATAAATATTTAAATATTTTATTAATAATGAAAATCAAACAGATAGATGTAAAAGAAATAATAACTTCCCTGGAATAGTAACTGTATAAAAAATATGCAGTTTAAAATAGTAGCTGCTACTATTATTTAAATAAATCTGTAGACCAATAAAACTAATTATTGATGAATTTCTAAAAACACATCTCTTATAAGTTCAGAGAATTATATAGTCTCTCAATTATTTTTTTTAATTTACATATTTTCTAACAAAGGTGTGTGTATTAAAGACTCTAATTTGACAGTTGATTAAATTAAAAATTTGGCTGGTGGTATTTACATTAAAATGTATAAATATATTGAAGCTACAAAGCGTCTTCATTTTACATTGTTACAAAAACCAGTGACAATGTTTTTGTGGAGGTGCAGCCTCAAATAAAAGGTCATCTTCATAGGTGAAAATTGTTTTGAACTGTCACTGGTGTTTGTAATGACAGAAAATAAAGATATCTTGTAGCTTCAATACATTTATATATTTTATATTTTAATCAACCTTATTGTAAATTATGTTATTGAAATAATTGTCAGAGGATGTTTTTATTGGGCTGCAATTTGAAAAAATTGTAGACCTATAAATTCCCACTGACATCTGTCTGTCTATGTTTCCTTAAGCCATGGTCACACCACGCGATTTCCAAACACGCAGGCAACTGCAACTGCAACAGCTGTTCCCATTAACTAGTAAACCCCCTTTAAATACTGACATGACTGCAACCACAACTAGAAACAAAAAGTTTATTCTACTTGTGCCGATTGCAAACGTGCATCCAATCAGCAAATGCCTTCGTGCCACATCATATGGTAACAGCATTGAAATAGTTCATCATCGTGGCAGATAGTTAGAGGATTAATACTTTTACAGAATCGAGATTGATCAAGCATATTCAGGCTCACAAATACATGTGGGATTTTAATTCTTTGTTTTATTGAAGATTTAAAATTCCACTTTTTGTGTATTTGCACTAGCTCTATCAAAATAATTGCCTTTTTTCAATTGTTCATTCCAGAAAAGGAATTGCTTGCCATTTTAATAAGAAAAGTGGCTAAAATTCTGTAAATACTCTGAAGTAGAATGAAAAATGTCGGTAAACTCATAAAAGTAGTCAAAAACAAGCTACTGTAATTTTATTGGTTTATTATAGGGTCATGTGTTTCCGAGTTGCAACATCAGTGAATAATGTGTGACCATGAGAAGATGTGCACAACTCGTGCTTGTTGCAGTTGCGGTTGCCTGCAACAAGCATGGCTGGAAATTGCATAGTGTGACCAAAGCTTTAATCTCGAGAACAGTGTTAGATAGATAAAATCCGAGACCAGATATGGAAACCATAGGAGCAGGAGGCTCTGATTAACTATATATGAACTTCTGATGCAAACTGGAAGTCATGTTAGTTCAATTCAAAAATTTTCCCCTGAAAAGTGTTTATATTTTAAATTAAATAAATTAAAAAAATAATTAAAAATTGCAGTCTGGCATTGTGATGGTGTCACAATAAATAATTGTTTATCTATTTTACATTTTTTGCAGAGGTGCAGCCTCATATAAAGGTCAACTCCATATGTGAAAATTGTTTTGGACCATGACTGTTGTTTGTAATAATGAAAAATGAAAACATTTTATAGATTTGATATATTTATATATTTTATATCTTTTAACTCTAATTTGAATTAAAATATTCAGAATTAAGATTTTGTTAAGCAAAAATTTCAGACCCAGATTATTATTTTCCACTCTAATTTTATTTCAACAAAATCATCAAAAGACATGAGTTTAATAATTTAGATTGTAATACAGCATAAAATTATTAAGTTTGAATATTTGAAAATATTCAATTTTTAAATATATATATATGTTGAATCTTACCATTTTCCAGAAGTAACAGCATATGTAATTTCTGCTCTGTAAGTTCTGTAATCAAATTTAGATTCATCAACTTTCCCTGAAACACCTACAAATTAAAAATTTAATTATCTCAAATTATGAAAAAATATTAATGAAATAATATTTATAAATCTACTTAAAGATTACATTTCATTTATTAATGGAAAATCATTTGAAAACTATCATATTAATCTTTTAAAATTGAAATATTGCTTTAAAAATTATAAATTAATACTCTTTCAAAATATTTTTCACAAAATTCAAAGATACTTCTTGTTTTATTTGTTCATGTTTATCCAAGTATGGGACATAATTAATTGGTAATAATCTGTTGTCTTCTCTTTCTTTTCTATTTCTCTATTTAACTTTAGAAAACGGGAATTAAAAACATTTCAAAATTTTAAAAAATTTGTCTCCTAACTAAAAAAGTAATTTTAATTGAATTTTGTTTAAAGAACTTTGAAAAACTTCCTTAGCAATATATTTTTCATAATTAACTTTTATATTTTTGATGATTTGGCATTATAACTTAAGTTTTTTAAAAATAAATCTAATGTAATAAATTTGAATTATTAATTAAGTTCATAAGACTAAAAAACTTGCAATTAATTTTTAAAACATATAAAAATATCATTAGGCATTATTTATTAAGGATAAATAATATAAAATTGTATTAATTGATTGCAATTGTAAAAAATAGAAAATAATAAACAGAAAGTTTATGAAAACATTTACTTCATATAAAAGAACTATTAAGTGATGAAAATGACATAAATTGTTATTAAAACAATTTTAAATATTTTTATATTTTCAAATATTGAATACATGTTGTTAACTTATAGCATATTAAACTAAAACTCTTGATATAATGTAATAAATAACATGATATGAGAATATCTGTGTAAGTATATAAAGATATTCATTTTTAAATATTCTGAATACTATTAATATAAATTCTATACTAAAGAAAATTAAGCTAGTCATAAGCCAATCAGCCTAAATCCATTTTTTTTTTTTTTCCAAATTAGGGTTTTCATTCTAAAAGGAAGTATAGAGAGTAAAGTTTCTGGTGTGAAAGAACTCATGTCCTTAGTGTTCATAAATACTGCTAGATTGCACCATCTATTTTGTCAAAGAAAAATGATAAAATACTAAAGCACAACTCTAAATTTGTTCTCCTGTAATGTAATAATTGGACTTGCTGATTGGTCTCTGAATGACTCAATTCTAAAGAAGCCAATGTGCTGCAAAATGGTACTTTCATTCAATGAAAATAAAAATAAATCTACTTTATGTACAGTTAATGTATAATGTTATAAATTTTAAAATTTAAGCTATTTTTAGAACAATTTATAAATATACTGGTAAAAAACAATAATATAATGACTTATAACATCTATCAATATTGTAAAGCAATATACTTCCATGAAATAAAGAAATTTTCTTTGAAAAAAGACGTCTTTAGTAAAATAAATGAAAAAATATTTTCTTCTCTTTCTAGTTTCTAAAAACTTTAAAACTAAATTTAGAATACTAAGTAAACAAAGAAAAAATCAATATTAATCTTGTTGCAGTATGTTTATATTGTAGCTGATTCACAGAAAATTAATTGTTACAATCTCAGAAAAATTAAAAAATTAAAAACTTTTCAATATTTCTATTTATATACATTTATTTTTATCAGATATATAAAAATTTCATTAATTACATATTTTCTATTGTACATTAAAGGAAAGAAATATAACTTTAATAAATTATATAAATTTACAGACAAAACAGATATATATGTTACTTGACAAAACAAAAACAAAATTTCATCTATTGAAAAAATTTTTCATGTACAGTACAGTGTAGGGCCATTAAACCACAGACCAGTAATCCACGAATTCACTTCAGCCGCACAAAAAGCTTGGATCCCAATTTTTTGACACTATGAATCATACGGACCTGGACATGGCCTCTCAAACACTCAAGACAGGTGTTGACAGCTGTCTTGAGTGTTGAGCTGTCATTTTGGCATTTCGAATGTCCGTGATTGACGTGCTATGCTCTATCACGGATTAAATATCATTATTTAAATGCTGGGCTTATAACTTCAAAGAGGTATTTATAGAAAATTAGTCTTTTATTTATCAATAAACAATAAAATAACTTACAATGAAATTCAAATATAGTATTAATCTGTTTTATCCACACTGAGTGTCAGCATTATGGAGGCCACCATTCTAACCGATTCACACCTTACAATGCTACAAAGTTAATCCGTGGTAAATCTGCAAAAAATCGACTCGTATTTAAAGTACAGTGTATTATTTTTAATTCGATAATCTGATAAAACTTGAAATTGTATAAATACGAGTCACAAACCCAACATAAATCACTTCAGTTTCTGAATCTATAGCATGCACATCATATTTGCTTTAAAAATCTTTATGCCATGAGTAATAAATGTAAACACGCTTCATATGATGTTCAGCAAAAGCTAGATGTCATCGAAAGAATATGAAACGGTGAAACTCACATTAAAGTAAGCAGAGAGTTAGGGGTACCTGAGTCAACACTACGTGGATGGATCAAAGATAAAAACTAATTAAGAGCATTTCTTGATGAGCTTGATGAAGGTGGGTTAAGACACAAGAGAGTCAGGCTAAGCAAAAGATCCAGAATTAGACAAAGCAACTTTTAATGCATTTTGTGAGGCTAGAAACAATGATATCCCTATTTCTAGTCCAGTCATCCAAGTGCAGGCAGAAAATTATACAAGGAAATTCATGGTTCCAATGCAGAACCTGAGTTTACAGTTTCAAGTTGCTGGTTGAAAAGGTGAAAACAGTGACACGGCATTTCACAAGTAAAGATCAATGGCAAGATTAAGTCAGCAGACACTGTAACAGCAGAAGAGTTCATTCCCAAATTTCAACAATTCATAGAACAGCAGCTAACAGAAGAGATGATTTACAATGCTAATGAAATGGGCCTTTACTACAAAATACTGCCTGATAGGAATTTAGCCATGAAGAAAGACAAGACCAGCAAAAAAGGTTATAAACAAATCAAAGACAGGGAGGCAATGTTATTTTGCTGTAACTGGACAGGTCATCACAAGATAACACCTCTTTGTATTGGCAAGTTTGGATCCCCAAGATGTTTCCACAACATCAACACCCAAGATGTTTCCACAACATCAACATGTCATCATTACCACAGTAAGAATGCCTGGATGACAGCAGCAATTTTTGAGAAGTGGTTTCATCAGACGTTCATCCCTGATGTCCGTAGGCACCTCAGAAGCAAGGGAATGAAACCACAAACATGCCTACTTCTAGACAATTGTCCAGCCCACTCTCCTGCAGAAACATTGAAGTAAAGAGATGGTAAGATTTTCGTTTATTACCTTCCAAAGAATACAACGTCCAAGATTCAGCCCCTAATCAAGGCATCATTTCTGTGTTCAAGCCAATTATAGACAGGAGAAGGTAAAGTCCATGGTTGAAGAAGATAAGAGTGTTCCTATATTTCTGAACACTAAGAATTAAAGACACATTATATTTGTCTGAGTCAGCCTGGGAAGCAATCAAGCCTGAAACAATTCAAAATTATTGGACTAAAGCCCTTGGAGGTCCCATAACAGAGAACACCACTACCGTTGAAAAAGACAAAGATGAAGACTTCCTAGGTTTCAGCCCAGAAGAAGTACGGGAAGAAGAACAGAAGTTGATGTCAGCTATCCACTCAAGTGTACCAGTACAAGAAATCCTTGCAGCATGGTCCACCATAGATAATGATGTCTCAATTGCATCCTCCATTTTAGCTGAAGAAAACTACAATGAAGATGAAGAAAAAGGAGATCCTGTCCCAGTACATCCAACTAGAACTGCTGACGATGCAGTTAAAGGACTTGAAGTGTCCTTAGAGTACTACGAGCATGTGGGGGATAAAGTAAAAACACTACAGCTGAAGTCTCTCATAAGAGATGCCAAGATGAGAGCTTCTAAGAACAAGAAGCAAGCTGACATCACCTCGTACTTTACTAAAAAATAAAGACTGTTTGTAACTTGTTATTGTGTAATAACAACTACAGTGGTGCCTCTTATAATGTACTTAATCTGTTCCAGGTGCCCGTCCGTTAAGTGAAAAGTCCATTATATGAAACGCATTTTCCCATAAATATACATGTTAAAACACATAATTCGTTCCACAGCATAAAATAACCATACTGTACCATAAAAAAAATGAAAATGGAGCAGTCACCAATTATGCCGGGTAGTCAGATGTTGTGAGGAGGTGGAGGAACACTTTCTTTACACATCCATACAGATACAGACTTTTTACATGTTGCAGCAGGTCTCTTTTTATTGTTTTTTAATCAAAATCAGATTCAGGAGACGCTACCGGAGCTTGCAGGGTCATCTCCTCTTGTTCCATCCATTGTTTTATGGCAGCTTGCTTGTTGAAAAACGTGTCCAATGTGGTCTGTTTCTCTCTCTTCTTCAACACCTGTCGGAAATGACAGGCAAGGGTGTCATTGTAGAGATCATTGATCCTGTTGGCCTCAGCTCTGTTTGGATAATGAGTGTTGGTAAACTCCTGAACCTCTCCCCATTCGACAAGGAAGTTGTTGTCAACTTTCACTCCTTCTGATGATTTCTTGCTTTGTTTCAATTGAAATCACCTGTCTGTTTTTTAGAAGCCATGATTTGCACAACACTTGAATGAATGTAAATATCCTGCACTGAGGTGATGTACGTAATAAACAAGGGAACAAGCCGAATCCCAAAGGGAGCTCTGTACTTTAGATATACTAATAATATATTCTAATAATACAGTAGAGCATCGATTATCCGACCCCCGATTAACCGTCACATCGGTTAACCGACTGTTCTAGTCAGCAAATTTCAAATGTCCGCTAGTGATGTGGCATTACAATATTTAGCTATGTCTTGGCTACTTTAATATTATTTTTGTTAAATTTTTGTGTGTTTTAGCTGGCATCAATGGCACGACCATTGAAGGGAGGCCAATATTTAAACGAGACTTAATTTTCTAATTATGAGTGGTTGGTTGTTTCGTGAGCAATAAAATAATTTAAAAATAATTTTTAACAATACAATAGCGACGATTATTATTTTAGAAAAAATTTGTTAGGCTAAACATCAATGAAAATTCAACGCAAAGTTGGTTAATAGTGATATACTAATAAACTAATTACATGGGATATACTAATATCCTAATATATTATACTAATAATGTATTTTTTTCCTTCTTTTCGGTTATCCGATTTTTTCAGTTATCCGACCAACCTGAGTCCCCAATTGAGTTGGATAATCGATGCTCTACTGCAGTGTTTTTCAACCTTTTTGAATATGCGACCCCTTTACAAGTTAAAAAATTCTGGCAACCCCCCTAGGGCCATATTAAAACTATATCAGTGATTTAAAACATTATGTATTTAATTTTCTTTCTGTTGACAGAAATTACTTTTGATGACTAAAATGAGAACTTAAGGAGAATCGACAATAACTTAAGACACGTATAGTATAGTATGTTACTTTCTTCTCATAATAACAATGGGTTCGGAGTGCTGTTGACCTTTTTTATTTTTTTTTTTTTTTTTTAGGATGAGGGTTTTTCACTTTTCTGCTTATCACTTCTTTTTACAAGTCAGCTCAACACTTTTTCAGCAATCATTTTCTGGAGTGGGCTGTACCCACCCAGGCGACACCCATCATTCGGACCTAAATGTCAATCAAAAAACCAACTGTACTGTATAATAAACAGGTACAGCCTTCTCGTTGAAATTGTAGTTTTTTTAATGTAGTGTAGGATCTACAAACACTTGTCTTTTTCTTTTACCCGCGACCCCCTGGGGGTCGCGACCCACAGGTTGAAAAACACTGCTCTACTGTACTAATATATTATAAAAATAGCAGATTGTCATTGGCAATGGCATCATTCGCACTTGTTCGCAGAAACACTGTTGTTTGCCTCACGTAAATGCTGAATGGAAAGTCCGTTGTTCGCAGAGTCCGTTATTCGAGGCATACGTTATACGAGGCATCACTGTATTATATCACCATACTGTATGTTTAATTTTATATTGGAAATTTAAAAAAATTAAAATTTTATTAAAATGTTTATAACATCGTTAATGTATTAATGTATGATGGTAATAAAAGTGCTTGCATGTGATTTCATTTATATGTCAAATACAGTAGACCCCCCCC
>NW_019384522.1:303091-326223 GCF_000671375.1 Centruroides sculpturatus
TGTTGTGTCGATAATCGTTGGAAAAGTCGGAAAAATAATATAGTACTTTACAGCACCATAGTAAAAATCCAAAAGAGGACAGGTGGTTGTAGACCCCAAGAGTAACTCTATATAACCGGAAGATATGCCTGGTCTTGTAACATCAAGATGTAAAATCCATAACAGGCTAGAGTCAAAGATACTTAACCAAGGAAGAAAATGACATCCTTTTATCACAGAACAACCCTTTAAAGCTCTCCTGTGAATAAAGGGATCAAAACCAGTTTTTTGGAACTGATGCTTAAGACATTATGGCTGCACCAGCTCTGCACCCTAATCAGGCCTCTTTCAAGAAGGTCTGACAGTACAGGTAGCCCTCGGTTTAAGCTGTAGTTCCGTTCCTACAAAAGCCAGCACAAATCGAATCGGCGTAAAATGAACCCATATTTACAGTGAGGTATAGGGTTAGGTTCTACATAAGTGAAAAATAAGCAAATAATTTTGTTTATTAATACAATATAATACAAAATACATAAACATTTTTTATTTTTAAAATGTATTTTATCATAAAATAAAGTGAAATGTTTTTATTAAAAAATTTTAGTTTCGAATCTCTTACATTTTTTCGGAAAAAAGTATCCATCTTTAATTGTTTACATTTTTGTTTTCTTTCATTGAGAATTTCAGAATATGGTCAAATAAATGCGATGATGCTTCTTTTTACATTTGCACTTCGCTCCCAATCATTGTCTAACTCACAAAGTTCATCTGTCAAACTTTCCATAGTTGAAAGGATACGTTAACCCGATGTAGAGCTATGGATGAGCGGAGACACTGATTGGTCGACCACTGGTCACCGTAGCGCATGTATAAGGTCAGTTTGAGCGGGAAAATTGAAGATGGATAAGGAGAAATAGATATCATCTAGCTAATAAAAAAGTATCGTCTGGCCAACAGGAAGTAGATTTGTCTCACTAACGGTAGTTTGTGATCGCCGGAACTGCTACTGTGTCGTAAGGTGTTTTCCTAAACGAACTGATACAGGATACATTCATTGGCGCTATGGATTTGGACGCCATTTATTGGATTATTAAGTTTGATAACTTGACTCATGGGTACCTAAACATTTAGTGTTTTAATATTAATTTAATGCAAATGTATACATACCCAATAATATTAAACAGAAAAACTAAATATATTCAATAAAAATCTTTGTTTTAATGAATGTACAATGTCGCGGCTCGGCAAATACGTCAACACTGAAATGAAAATCAGTCTGGCGTAGGGAAAATTGGGGAATTACACCGCAAAACTGGCAAATTGAGTAGCGGCGTTATTGTGAATCGGCGTAAATTGAGCCGGCGTAAACAGAGGGCTACCTGTATTTTAATACAGTGCTGTATTGTGCCATGCAATGTTACGAATAAATATTTAGTAATTTTTATGAAAACATGTGAAATAAAATGTTTTAAATGCATTTGATATGTTTTGTTATTCTTAAATAATAATTTATTATTAATTTCAAGACTGTTAATCAAAAAACATTTATTTTTCAGTATTTATTGTAATTTATGCATTATCAAAAAATATTTAAGCCATGGTTAAGCAGTTTGAACCCCAATCACCACAGCTTAATGGCCCTACACTGTATTTTTTTTTTATATTATCATATAGTTAATACCATAATATATCTTAAAGTAAATAAATAAAAATAAGATTAAAATCTAAATTTGATAAATATAATTTTCTGAAAAATCAATTTAAAAACTTGCAAAGTATTTGGATATTTTGAGTACCTAAATAATAAATAATCCATACTATACTACTAGACAACAATTTCAAATAGTATTTTTAATAAGATAAAAATTTATCAATTTATGAATTTCATTGAAATTCATGTTAAAATTTTTCTTGTATTTATAATTTATAAAATTTTTGTCACTTTAAACTAAAAATATATTAATGTCCAAAAGTAAAGAAAGTTTAAAAATTATTTAACAGAATTTAAGATATTTACATTATATGTTAATTTTAACATGATAAATTTAAATCTGTAGATGTAAAACATTAATGTATTAAATAATTTAAAATATATTCATTTTTAAGTTTAATTAAATAGAAAAACATTATTAAAGTAATAAATTATTAAATTAATTAAAAACATTATTAAATATTGAAATACCTTCAGCATTATCACCAGAAGGTGGTTCCAAAACATAACCATAAGCTAAAAGGGTTCTCACAGTTTCACTAGCAGTGTCTCTTAAAAACAAAAATAATAAAAATATTAGATTAAATATATATGTTAGAAAAAAAATAATAAAAAACTAGAGTCATTGTTGTATGCTCAAGAAATATTTTTAGTATAGTCAAACACCATTTCTACATTTCTCAGCTGTACATTTTTCACATATGTTAAATATTTTCTGCAGAGTATTTCTTTATTGTAAAACACTTCAGTTATGTGTTTTTCATTCATATAATTTTGCACTTACACGTCATATTTTTTAGTATTCTACGACGTTTTCTTCTCAATTATGCAATAAAGTAGAAAAGTTTAAAGCGAATATTAATTAAAGAAAGGAAAAAAGTAAATTATTTATTCACTTCAGGTTAATCTGCAGTAACAGCAAATTGCCAGAAAATGCAAAATGCAGTGAATAGTATGCAACATGTGATGTCATTTCTGATATAAGATAGATTTTCCTGTTTAACAAATTGCTCTGCCAGATCAACATATTGAAAATTTTCACTTTCTATATTTTGTACTAAGAATCAATTTTGCTAAGCAAATTAAAATCACTTTTAGATTTCTTATTCATTTTCATTATTCACAGTCAGCATGAGCTAACCTTTAGATTAACCATTATTTTACATAATTGGAGTTTCAGCAGGAGACAACTGATGTTACTTACTGTACCAGTATTAAATAACCAAACCATGATAGAAATCTTAGAATGCAGTGATATTTTTAATTTTCAAAACATTTTTGGCTGGTTTTTTATTAACATTCTTCAGAATAATGTGGCAATCAAATGACTGTTTTCATTCAAAATGAAGAAACAAATATATTTCTGATGAATATAATTAAATATTATACTTCTAGAAAAAAAATTCAAAATGAGAGAATGCCAGGATTTTTAAATAATATGCTAATGAAAAAATATGCAATGATTAAAACACCAAAAAGCACATAAATGAATATGAACAACTAAAAATATCTAAAAATACATAAATGAACTGAACAGATAACAAAAACCATAGACTAAATACAAACAATGATAAAAATGGAAATAAAATAAAATATATATACAAAAATGCAAAATAGGTAAATGTATGTTTGGTAATTTCTCTGCTTGCTTCCATATTTTTTACCCAAACTTCATATGAAATCCAGATCTAAGAATGCTTTCCAAGCTGCCAATAACGTGTTATAGTCTTAATATAGTATGGTTGCTGTTTATTCAATTTTTATGTATAACGTCCTTTTAATCCAAAGAATTTTTCTTGGTAGACGATCTTACAGCATTTTGGTTAGAAAATTACAGTTTTATTTTAAAAATTTGAATTCAAATGCATTTTGGGTTGGCTTATGTTTCAGTGCTGTTAAAAATTATACAAATTGTAATAAAGGACACAACATTATTTAAATATTACGTAAAAAGATTTCTACAATACAAAACTTACGTCTCATATAATGGTACTGTACATATTAAAGATATACACCTATGGAAGATAAAAATATAGAAATAGTTTTTTAATATGTACCATTATATGAGACGTAAGTTTTGTATTGTAGAAATCTTTTTACGTAATATTTAAATAATGTCATGTCCTTTATTACAATCTGTATAATTTTTAACAGCACTGAAGAAGGGGTTGGAAACATAAGCCAACTCAAAATGCATTTGAATTCAAATTTTTAAAATAAAACTGTAATTTTCTAACCAAAATGCTGTAAGATCGTCCGTCTACCAAGAAAAATTCTTTGGATTAAAAGGACATTATACATAGAAAAACATGTTATAGTCTTTGTAATTAATGGATTGTCCTATAAATCAGTATCCACATGCAGCATTTATAAATCAATATCCATATCTAAAGTATAGATTTAATTATATTCATCAGAAATATGTTTATGTTCCATTGTTTTGAACAAAAGCAGTCATTTGATTGCCATTTTATCCTAAAAGTCAATAAAAAAAAATCCAAAAATGTTTGAAAATTAATAATATAACTCCATTTTAAGATTTCTATCATGGTGTAGTTATTTAATGCAAGTTCAATATATCCAAGTAAGTACTGTATCAGTATACGACAAATCCATCAAAGAAACAAAAAATAAATAAAACTTTTAATCTTTTAAAAGTACATGACGATTTCACACTGTTTTAGTTTACTTTTATATGTTGTTCAAATGTATTATACATATAGTAAAGTAAACTTCTTTGTTAAGATTTTATATGTACAAATTCAGTTTTACAGTGATAATTTGTGTTATACCATACTATTGTGATAACTAGATTCACTCTGAAAAGTAAATTCAGAAATAGTTTCATTTTTATATTTTTCTCACTTATATGATATTTTTTCTCATTCCCTTGAAAAATATATAAATAGAGTTTGATTGCAATTTGCTTGTTCTAATTGCTATACAGGTAGCCCTCGGTTTACGCCGGCTCAATTTACACCTATTCACAATAATACCGCTGCACAATTCACAGTAGCCTTCGGTTTATGCCAACACCGATTCACAATAACGCTGATGTGCAATTCACTATTCTGCCATGTAATTCCCCAATTTGCCCTATGCTGGACTGATTTTCGAAAAAAAAAAATGTTCAGTGTTGACATATTTACTGAGCCATGACATTGTATATTTGTTAAAACAAATATTTTTATTGGATATACAGTAGAGCGTCGATTTTCCGAAAGTCAATCATGCGAAACGTCAATCATCTGAAAGAATTCCAGTCTGCAAATTTAAATTTTCGCCAGTGCTGTGGCGCTTCAATCTTTGGCTATGTCTTGGGCTACTCAAATATTTTACGTTTTTGATACTAAATTAACTTCTGAAGTATAATTTTTTATTGTTTTTATATTTTTCAATATATTTATTTTGTTTGTACAAAATAAAAAAATAATTTTTAACGATACAATAGTCTTCATCGACAATAGGCTTAACATCCAATAGGCTTAACATACAATAGGCTTAACATCGACGAAAATTCAACACGAAGCGACACGCAACGGATAAAAATTTTAACATCGGATACGTTAAACTATTTTTTCGTACATAAATCGGTTATCCGAAATATCAGTTATATAAACAACCCCAGTCCCCAATTGATTCGGAAAATCGACGCTCTACTGTATTTATTTTTTCTGTTTAATATTGTTGGGTATGTATACATTTGCATTAAATTAATATTAAAATACTAAATGCTTAGGTACCCACATATACAAGAATAAAGGAGGGATATCCCAAGATATCTCGAGCAAGTTACATAGCGTTACATAAAACGCAGTCCTTAAGGCCATTTTTGAAAATTTTTTTTTTTTTTTTTTTGAATTTTTGGAATGTTTTTTTTGTCTCCAAATTTTTTCAAAATTTTTTTCCAGTGCGAAAAAATTTTATCGCGATTTTAATTTACCTTTAATGACGCACGCTTCACGCTTAATTGCTTTTTAATAGTTTTTTAATGGACGTTTGATGTCATATTTCATTCATCATTCTAAAGTTGTAGTGCACAGATTTTCCTTCGGTAAAGTTATTTAAAGCTAGTTTCTGATGTCAAAAACGGCCTCCGATAGTTTTTTAATTTTTTTAATTAATAGATTTTATTATATATACGTTTAATTAAGTCGGGGGGGTCGGAAATCGCAATAAAAAACGTAATTCTTTAAAAAATATTTAAAAATATACGGCCAGCTAGTATTCACCCTACTATAAACCCATTGCCTCCTGAGACTTCTATGAGAATGTCCCGGGAAATCCAACTCCAGCTGTGTTCAAGGTCATCCAGCTGTGTAAACAATGGCTCATCAGCGTCAGATTTCACAGAAAGGCGAGACAAAGGAAAATAAAATTTGAAGCTTTTTCTTCAAAATTAACGCATTTCTTTCGTTTTTTTTCAGTTTTAAGTATTTTTTATGCTTAATTACATTAATATCAAAAATGTCTGTGTATGCAAGGAGTTAAGGAGACAGATGGAGCAAAGAAACTTTTTTGGGAAGCAAGGTTTGGTGTATGAGATTTAAATCCCAAAGTAACTATCGTAGTGTAAAATTATGTGGTGAAGCAGCAAGTGCAGATGTTGTGGCGGCTGCTGCTTTTCCTAAGGAATTTCAGGGTTATGTAGAACAAAGCAACCATTCTCCAGACCTAATCTTTAACATTGATGAGACTGCGCCTTATTGGAAAAAGTTACCAACGCAAACTTTTATTTCTCATGAAGAACGTTCATCAGGTTTTAAAGTTGCAAAAGATAGATTAACTTTTTGTTGGGAGCCAATGTTTCAGGAACTTTTAAACTTAAACTGATGTTAGTGTATCATTCACAGACACCATATGCTTTAAAAAGTCTAAATAAAGACATGTTGCCAGTTTATTGGAAATGGAACAAGAAAGCTTGGGTCACACAAGATGTTTTCACAGATTGATACACAAGTTATTTTTACCTTACTGTGCTTCACTTTTGTGAAGAAAATAAATTACCACCCAAGGCACTTCTTCTCTTGAACAATGCTCCAGGACATCCTCAAAACCTTGATGAAATAAGAACACCATTGGATGTCAAGGTTGTTTACATGCTTCACAATACATCTCTTTTGCAACAAATGAATCAGGGGGTTATTGCAACCTTCAAAGCTTATTACCTCTGTAATAGATTCATGGAAATGATGAGCATTTTAAACAATTCAGACAAAACAGTTAAAGACTATTGGTGGTCTTTCAATATTTTGAAAAAACATTAAAAACATCAAGTTGGCATGAAGGTTCAGCAAACTGCTTGAGTGGAGTTTGGCATAAACTTCTGCCAGCATTTATGCAAGATTTTGAAGTAGCATATCTGGAGAATTTAATTGAAGACATTACCAGAGTTTCATGTGATGTGGGATTGGAAGATGTTACAGCTGAAGATGTGATAGAACTTTTAGAAGCCCATGATCAGCCACTCTCAAATGAAGACTTAGAAGAATTATACAAAAAATTAGATCGTGAACAATCAGAGAAGGAAGAAAACAAAGAAAAAACTCCAAGAGTTATGAAAACAGCTGATCTAAAGCGTATCCTTTCAACTATGGAAAGTTTGACGGATGAACTTTGTGAGTTAGACAACAATTGAGAGCAAAGTGCAAATGTAAAAAGGAGCATCATCAAATCCATTCAATCATATTCCGAAATTCTTAATGAAAAAAAAACAAAATTCTAAACAATTAAAGATGGATAATTTTTTCTGAAAAATGTAAGAATGTAAGAGATCTGAAACTTTGTAATATCATTTCTTTTTCTTAAGATTTTTTAATAAAAACATTTCACTTTATTTTATCATAAAATACATTTTAAAAATTAAATTTATAATATATGTATTTTGTATTATATTGTATTAATAAACAAAATTATTTGCTTATTTTTCATTTATGTAGAACCTAACTCTATACCTCACTGTAAATATGGGTGCATTTTACATCAATTCCATTTGTGCCAGCTTTTGTAGGAATGGAACTGCGGCATAAACCGAGAGCTACCTGTATTACATGGTAAATATGGAAGCCATGTAACATTATCACATGTACTGTACAAGTATTGGAAAATTTTCAATAAAACAAATAGTAAAGATTGGATAGATATCACAATATTATTCATACTCAAAAAGTCAGTTAAATGTATAGACAACATTGGCTATTCCAAAGAATTAATTTACATATTAAAAGAAAACATAATGCAATATCTACCCTTAAATATATAAAATTTTATATATTTAATATACATAAAAATTAGATGTATATTCTCATTCATTAGGCAATGAATTACATGCTGTTGATGTTTCAAATACCCTCTGTTGCAAAAAATTCATGCATCCTAAAGCCAGTAATCAAATTTTGCTCATGGAATGATAGTAAAAAATAGAAAATTTATTACAATATTATATAGCACAGATTACAAAATAACAACTTATCACAAATATTGCATGTAAGTTATAAAACTATCTCTGACATTAGTCAGTTTGTATTAATTGCCAGACTGTATTTGCTATTTTTTGGATTTGTAACATTTATGATAAAACTGTTTTTAATGATGTATCCTTGCAATATATTATAGAATAAATTGTTTATTTTNTTATTTTATCATAAAATGTAATGTATTTTGTATTATATTGTATTAATAAACAAAATTATTTGCTTATTTTTCATTTATGTAGAACCTAACTCTATACCTCACTGTAAATATGGGTGCATTTTACATCAATTCCATTTGTGCCAGCTTTTGTAGGAATGGAACTGCGGCATAAACCGAGAGCTACCTGTATTACATGGTAAATATGGAAGCCATGTAACATTATCACATGTACTGTACAAGTATTGGAAAATTTTCAATAAAACAAATAGTAAAGATTGGATAGATATCACAATATTATTCATACTCAAAAAGTCAGTTAAATGTATAGACAACATTGGCTATTCCAAAGAATTAATTTACATATTAAAAGAAAACATAATGCAATATCTACCCTTAAATATATAAAATTTTATATATTTAATATACATAAAAATTAGATGTATATTCTCATTCATTAGGCAATGAATTACATGCTGTTGATGTTTCAAATACCCTCTGTTGCAAAAAATTCATGCATCCTAAAGCCAGTAATCAAATTTTGCTCATGGAATGATAGTAAAAAATAGAAAATTTATTACAATATTATATAGCACAGATTACAAAATAACAACTTATCACAAATATTGCATGTAAGTTATAAAACTATCTCTGACATTAGTCAGTTTGTATTAATTGCCAGACTGTATTTGCTATTTTTTGGATTTGTAACATTTATGATAAAACTGTTTTTAATGATGTATCCTTGCAATATATTATAGAATAAATTGTTTATTTTTTTTTTATCATTCCATGTGCAAAATTTGAATTATTGCATTTTAGCTTTAAAATGCATTGATTTTTTTACATCAGAGTATATATGGTACAGGAAAAACTTGCAATCATGACATATAAACACACTTGCACTAATGTTTAATTCAAGAAGAACAAAGTATACTAATATTTACAGATACAATAAAAAATCTATTAAATATTAATGAAAATCTATTTTTAGAGTAAATGAAACTATAGAAAGAATTCTGTTTTATGAATATTTAAGCAGTATACAAAGCATAACCAAATGAAAAAAGTATGTTCATTATTTTTTTAAAAGGTGCATTCAATCCAATAAAACACTGGCTGTTAAAAAAGACAATATTCAACTTCTTTGAACTTTTAAACTTAAACTGATGTTAGTGTATCATTCACAGACACCATATGCTTTAAAAAGTCTAAATAAAGACATGTTGCCAGTTTATTGGAAATGGAACAAGAAAGCTTGGGTCACACAAGATGTTTTCACAGATTGATACACAAGTTATTTTTACCTTACTGTGCTTCACTTTTGTGAAGAAAATAAATTACCACCCAAGGCACTTCTTCTCTTGGACAATGCTCCAGNCAATGTTTAAGATAATTTTATATATTTTTAGTATATTAACATATTTTTATCAGAACTATTAAACAAATAATAAAAAATTGTTAATTTTATTGTTTAAATTTTTATTTCATAAGAATAATCTTACAAAATTATCCTTATAAATTTATTTGATAGAATTTTGTGCACATTAATATTGGAAAATTCAGTAAAACTCAATATATCATTCTTGTATAAGAATCATTGAAATATTTTTAGTGTGTGAATGATTTTCATTTTAAACTATATAATTTTTCTTTTTACTTTATTAATTGATAAAACAAACCTCATTTAATCCATAAGTCCATCCCTGATGAATACGTTCTCTTGCCCAAACATTATGAGTATTTTCAGCCAGAAGATCAACAAGTTCATCCATTTTTTGATTTAAACTAATTTGACTAAGATCAAGTGGAGCTGGTTTATATCCATTTGATTGTAAATAAGGACTGAAAAGTGAAAATGAATTAATTTATGCAATTTGTATTATCTATACTAATATTATAAAGAGGTAATGTTTGTAAGTAAGTATGTAAGTTTGGATATAGCAGGTAATCTCCGAAACTACTCATCCAATTTCAAAAATTCTTTCACCAATATTTAAAATGGAACTTCAGGGTGGACATAGGCTGTATATTATTCCGTTAAACATTCATATAAATTAAATGATATCATCTATAGTTAAGGCTTTTATGTCCAACAGATGGCGCTATGAGTACGATGCCCTAAGTTTGCTTTTCTGTGAAAATGAACTAAAGCAGATCATCTTCTATCTATTTATATAAATAAAAATGTAATGTTCGTTTGTTCCTACTGATTCCTTTGAAATTTTGACACAACGCTGCATTCGAATACACACGTTTTTATATATCTATAATATACATGTCAAAATTCAACCCCACTGAAGGGAGATGGTTAGGATTAAGGCTTACGGTAAAGAACTCTGCTTCTATTTATACTATTTTAGATGTGGGTTTTTGCGTTTTAATAGGGTATGTCAACAGAATGTACACTAAGAAGAAATTTTTCGATATTCCCCTTGCGGGGGAGAGAGACAAGATTAAGGCTTACTGTGAAGAACTTGGCTTCTATTATACTATTTTAGATGAGGGTTTTTGCGTTTTTGATTGCGTTTTAATAGGGTACGTCAACAGAATGTACACTAAGAAGNTGACATCATTCTATTGAATTCCATTTTTTAGAAATAGTGAAAGTGAATTATATTTGAATGAACTCTGAAATTCAAGAAACATATCTACAAATCCAAGTTAATATTTATACTATTTAATCTAATGAAAATTTGTTGATAAAAATTAGTATCACTTTAATCATTTGTACCATCATAGAAATTCTCTTTTATTACTGAAAGTAATATAAAATTAAGAACACTTTCATAAAAAATTCTTATCAATTAAAAATAATTTCAAACTGAAAATATATTAAATAATAAATATATAATATGTTTATCACAGAGATTGATCTATTTCGCAATACTGAATTGAGCTGAAAATTCACCAGATCTCAACCCAATTGAAAATGTATGACATTTCATGGCTCTTAAGTTCAAAAAGCACAGCTTTCAATGGAACAGGAGTTGAAGAAATGACTGTTCATGTATGACATCATAACATTAGTCATGATGTTATTCAAAGCCTTATTGACAGCAGGCCAGAGAGAATTCAAAATGTTCCTAAGACAAAGTTGCAAAATATTAATAAATACAACATATACATTAATGCATTCATATCCTGTTTTCAAGAATATTTTATCTAGATTATTTTCTGTTCTTAATTCTTCAAGCATATCCTCACAACAGGTTTCTACATTTTCAAACATTGTATTATATATGTCTGTCATAAAAGAATAAATTGCGGTAAACAAAGCTTTGAAGTTCTTTTTCTTCTATATTTCTTCTCTACTCATCATTAATATATTATCTTTATCATAGATTAGATTACACCTATATTATTAAAATTCTGTTGATTCATATAAATTGAGCAAATGTGCAATATTTCAGAACACTGGTGTATGCTAATTGTATTAATCTCAAACCTGATTTATATGAAATATCTTTATAGACAAGGTATTTTGTATATTTGGACAAAAAAGTCATTCATTACAATGTGCTTATAGAAAGATTTGAAAATCCAGGTCCATCAAATAGCTTCATAAAGTTGAGCAGTATTTTAAAGTATAAAGCAAAGACAGCATAAAGTTTTTTAATAAAGTAAAAATTACATTACAGATACTAAACATATCTTCATTGCTCACCATGTCCAATCACAAGGAGCAACTATTCTTCACTGCAGAGATGACCTTTCTTTGTAGGCTACTACTCTGCACAAATATATAAAACAGTCTAAAATGTCCACAGGTGATAATCCCAAGAAAATTAAAAATATAACATTTCTTTGTTCCTGGTGATTGGACATGGCGAGCAATGAACATATGTTTAGTATCTGTAATGTAATGTTTACTTTATTAAATTGTTATTTCCGTCAGCCCTTTTTTACACAGCATAAAGTTGTTTATATTCTAATGACAGCTTTTCTTTTTAAAGTATATTATGATTGGCATTAGATATATAGATTTTTAATTTAATAATCTAATTTTTTTAAATCTAAGTCACCTTTCTTCTAATATTCCTGTAACAAAATATCTTATTTTAATATCATAGAACACAATTTCATTGAAATAAGATTGTCAACAAGTAAATGTCATCTTACAAGAAACAGACACATTCATTTTTTAACATTTATTAAGGATTAGACATTTCATTGAAATAAGATTGTCAACAAGTAAATGTCATCTTACAAGAAACAGACACATTCATTTTTTAACATTTATTAAGGATTAGACAAGACAGTTTAATCTTAAAACTCTAAATCACTTGACATCATTCTATTGAATTCCATTTTTTAGAAATAGTGAAAGTGAATTATATTTGAATGAACTCTGAAATTCAAGAAACATATCTACAAATCCAAGTTAATATTTATACTATTTAATCTAATGAAAATTTGTTGATAAAAATTAGTATCACTTTAATCATTTGTACCATCATAGAAATTCTCTTTTATTACATTTATTTTTAAACTATTTGACTTAAATTAATTTAATCATTAATATTTATGCAATATAGCAAAATGTGCCTACTTTAAGGTCAAATTTATTTAATATCTTAATCAAAACACTCAAAAAATTAGCTTAAATTACATTGAAGTTAGATAACTAAGTTAGATAATTTTTTTATTAGTTTTAGATTCTGAAGAAAATTAATGCAAATGTTGTATTCAATTCTTTCATTCACTTTTCATTATCTTAAAGATTTTTAAAATACAATAATCCCTCCATTTATATGGTTTCCATTTATGTGAATTCACTTTAACATGATTGAAAATTTTTTAAATTTTAAATAATTAGATACCAGATCTCACCATAATACATATATTAAAAATTTTTAGGGGTTAAATGCATTAAAGTAAATCAACTTTACATAGAAATAACTTTTATAGAAATTTGGAAGTTCTCCAATTTAATTGATTCCATAACTTTATCTATAATTGTGTAGCATAGCTGCCAGATTGAGCAAAATATTGCAAATTGGCTACTTCTGATGGAATTTCAGCAATAGTTGGAAATTGAATTATTTTACTTTATCATTTGTAACAATTTCTATGTAGTTGCCATTTTATAGGTCAAGTATTTTTAATCATTATTGGCCCTTCGTATACTATCTAAAGTATATTTGAAGTTTTTAAGAATATGGAATAGATTCCTCTGATAAGTAGCTTTCCATCTCTCCATTTACACAACTTTCATTTACATGCTGTTTTCATGGAACCAATTATTCATATAAACAAAGATTACTGTGTAAAATATATTCATTCATTACTTATTTAAATGTTATGATAAACAAATAACATGTAAACCAGCAAAATCATTGAATTCAGAATTTAAACACAGTATGTGATAAATAAAAAAATACTTTTTTTTTTTGTTCAATGTCACGACTGGGTGAATTCATAGACACTTGACAATTTTCATTGCCAACTTTTTATTTCAGAACTTTATTTGTCGAGATGCATTTCGGGCTTTGGCCCTTCTTCAGTTGGATTTTAAACAAAAGAAAAATTGAAACTCCTTTTCTTCTGTTTAAAATCCGGCCGAAGACAGCTAAAGCCTAAAACGTGTCTTGACAAATAAAGTTCTGAAATAAAAAGTTGATGATGAAAATTACCAAGTGTCTATGAATTCACCCAGTCATGACATTGAACCAAACAATAAAAAGAAGACACGGTTTCCACACATACAAAATAATACTTCATTAAAATATTGTTACTTATCATATATAGATAAATGAATTAAATTGCAAACTAGAAAATAAAATATAATGTAAAATATTAAGTGCTCAGAAACTATTATAATATAATATTGTTCCAAATATTATACAGTGGATGATCGGTTAACGAACATAATCTATTCCAAGACTTTGTTCGCTATCCAAATTGTTCATTAACTGATTATCAATTTACCTTAGGTTTTTAAGAGAATTTGATTAATTCATTCCGGAGGCACCAAAAAATAAAAAATATATTCTTTCTTATTACGTTTATTTATATGTAATAATAAAAATACATAAATACACAGTCTTGCATTTTTATAAGTCATGTTTTTTTCGTTTGTGGGGGTTAAAGAATCTGTCTAATGTTGATTGCTTTTCTCTCTTCAAGATTTTTCAGAAGTAATTAATAACATTGTAATTGTAGAGATCCCCAAGCCTATTAACCTCAACCTGGTTTAAATGCCATTCTAAGACCGTCCTTCTGACATCATCCCACTTCTTCAAAAAAATGTTTAATAGCAGATATCGATATTAATTCTCTTTTTCAGAATAAAACATATCTTGCCAAGTTTTTTGGTGTTCTTCATTCAAGAGTTCTTGGCATTCTTCTGTCTCAGATCCATTTCAGGTTCCATTATGAGCTCTTCAATGTTCTTTATTTCTCAGATGTGATTTTTGTTACTCCTTAAGCTGCTTGAGTCTTCTTGATTATACTGTATCTTTCTTAGATAAGATTAAACTGCGGCCTACTGTAGACCTATTCAAGCCATACTGCCCAGCAACATCAGACATCTTCTGCCCACTCTCTACCTTTGCTATTATACTCTCATCTTTTGAAAATAAAAACCAATGCAAAACTTAACGAGTGCCCGCCCAACAGTCTCACGAATACTATAAAAGAATTGTTTATGTCAGAAAAATAACAGGCTGTTATTACAAGGGAGAGTTTCAAAGTTTAGAGGAATACTATCCAATCAGTATACAAGGTCTGTTCAAAAAATATGCAGACTGACGTCATAAAACAAAATGTACTTTATGCAGAAGTTACATGTCTGGGTCCCTTCAAAGTACTCTCCTTCCCAATGCACACACTTATCCCAATGATGTTTCCACTTATTGAAACAGTCCTGGTACGCTTCTTTTGTAATGTCCTTCAGCACCTTCGTCACATTTGTCTTAATCTTGGGAATCGTCTCAAATCTTCTTCCTTTCAAGAGTCTTTTGAGTTTGGGAAACAAGAAAAAGTCACAAGGAGCACAGTCAGGTGAGTAGGAGGTGGAGAAGAATAGTGATCAAGTGTTTGGTCAAAAACTCGCGAGTTCTGAGGGCTAAATGGGCTGGAGCATTGTCGTGATGGAGAAACCAGTTGCCACTCCTCCACATTTCTGGCCTTTTGTGACGGATGGTGTCCCTCAGACATTTCAGAACTTCAATGTAGTAAGTCTGGTTCACTGTAGAGCCTTGGGGGAGGTACTCGTGGTGAACAACACCCTTAGCATCAAAGAAAACTGTCAGCATCACCTTGACATTGGCTTGAACTTGATGAGCTTTTTTTGGTCTGGGGGACCACTTTAAACATGCCATACGCTTCATAGCAACATCACCGTATGCTGTGTTGAGCATAGCAAATGTTTCAGTCGCAGATTTTCCAAGTTTAACACAAAATTTCACAGCAAGTCGCTGCTCCATCAGGTCATTCATTCTGAAATCCAACAAACAAAAAAATCGCACTTCACTAGAAACTGCATAGCTAATCAACAAATAAAGATATCTGTAATCGGGAAACGGCTTTATCACCAGATGATCTGTACAAACCTAGCGACACCAAGCGGATTCCCCTGGAACCAACTGGAGCCACGCAATTCAAACAGTCCGTGTATTTTTTGAACAGACCTTGTATACCAGGTTGAGCGTCAATGTCGACATCTCCCGCACTCCAAAAAGTTTCGAATTGTTGTCCGAAGACAAGGGAAGACCAATCAGTATTCATTATTTTATGTCACTTTTACTTAAGTTTGTTCTGTGAGGTGTTCATTATCCAATCATGTGTTTGTTGTCCGAACATAAAAATCTTTCGCGAAAGTGTTATCTGATTTGTTTGTTAACAGATCATCCACTGTAATTAATAATTATAATAATTATATTATAATTAATATAATTATAAAAAAATAATATCCTATAAATTTGGAGGTTATGTATAATTTTGTTTAAATAATCTTTAATATTCTATTGCACATCTTAATCAATTAAATAGTAAATTTCATGCATGTAAATTTTTGAATTCTATAAATTTAACAGTATAAATTTTAATATATTTTAATATTTTAATAACATTAATATATAGAATTACACTTATTTAAAAATTATTTTAAAAATGAATCTTTGTATATATCTGAAGAACAAAATTAAATATTTCTATTTAATATTGGATAATTATTTGGAAAGTTTCACAAACAAAACTTACTCATTATGTAATTTTATAGTCTTTATTCTTGCAGGTGGTTTGTCAACTGTAATATGATATCCAATAGCCATAATTGTTCTAAACAAAAAATAATTTGAAATTATGAGAACAATGCAAAAATTCATATTTACACAAAATTATTTATAACATTTATATTCTGAATTATACATTTTTGAAATTTCTATAATCCCAATCAAGAATTTTTAGATTATTAGAAAAGCTTTATTAAATGACAAAATTAAATCTTAGATAAATAAATAATTTATCAAATGTAACAGCATAAACTTTTTTCTTTAAATAACTTTACTATTATAATTAAATGGACTTCCATCATCTTGGCTCTTAGCCAATGAACAGAGGCCACACAACATAATTCAAAATCAAGTTATTATGTATATCTTGTTATTTAATTTAGTTCCTTTATTTTTGTATTATTTCATCAGTTTTGGTATCAAGCTATTCTATAGTTGTTAGCTGTGTATTACATTCTTGTAAAGAGATTAAAGTATTTTGTCTAAGCTGTGCTGTTATTGTTTTGTTACAATATAAATAAAATTTAAAAAGCATAATCTAAATGATCAATCATCATATATTAATAAGTACGCTGAGAATCTCTATTAAAATTAAGCTCATTAAATTAATTAAAGACCTATAAATTTGAATAATATAAACATGTCATATTATGATGCTAAGGATGATTAATAAGTTTGAATTAATGTAATCAAATTTTGATACAATAAGAAAAAAAATCTACTCAAACAGGAATTCAGACTTGCAACTGTCATAACATGCAAATATATTGCATGTCCAGTTGTATTCTCTAGTCTCCTAGCAAAACTTAGACAAATATATTAATCCAATGTAACAGACAAAAATATTAATTTTTAGACTATCATATAATAATAACAGTTATCATAATATTTAATAAAATTAATATAATCTACTAATTATTATTATGATACTATTTACTATAGGTACAACAAGTAAAAATCTACAGTTCAAATTCATAAATCATTAATTAAATTACAGTAGAGCATTAATTATCCGACCCCCGATCAACCGTCACATCGATTAACCGACCGTTCTAGTCGGCAAATTTCAAATGTCCGCTAGTGAAGTGGCGCTACAATATTTGGCTATGTCTTGGCTACTTTAATATTATTTTTGTTAAATTTTTACGTGTTTTAGCTGGCAACACTGGCTCAACCATGAAAGGGTATTTAAACGAGGCTTAATTTTCTATTTATAAGTGGTTGTTTGTTTTGTGAGCAATAAAATAATTTTAAAATAATTTTTAATGATAGGGATTATTATTTTAAAAAGTTTTGTTAGGTTTAACATCGATAAAAATTCAACGCGAAGTAGGTTTATAGCGATATACTAATTACATGAAATATACTAATATACTATACTAATAATGTATTTTTTCATACTTTTCGGTTATCTGTTTTTTCAGTTATCCGACCAACCCCAGTCCCCAATTGAGTCGGATAATCAATGCTCTACTGTAATTACATTAAAATTAATCTAGAAATTTTTGACATAATTATTATTATTTGACTATCTAAAGAATTATGCTGTTATATTTATATATACATATTTTTACCATGTATAAATTATTAATTGAATATTACTTAGAAAATCTATGAGTAATAAAGCCCACAACTAACCAGGTTATTAACAACTATTACAAATATATAAGCTTAAAATGAAGAAATTTCAACTTGAAAAACCTGAAAAATACATATGAAAAGAAATTTCAACTTGAAGTCTGTATGGTGTAACTGAGAAGGCATTCATATTATGCACAAATATTACTGGCATACATTCAAAAGTTACCTCAAGTTAAAGCTCAGAACTTAAAATTTATATATGAAATTTAAAATGCATTTATAAACAAAATAATGCTTTGATATTATAAATCAAAATGAATTTCTTTTAACATTACTGTATTTACCTGATTACAAGATAACCTTTTTTATTTTTTTCATGGTTCAAAAAAAATTTTCCTTGGCTTAGAATCAGTATCATTAATATGATTGATAAAGTAGGTGATGCCCTTTACTGATATAGTTGAAAGTTTGGAAAAATATCACCAGAAGCCACCACAGATAAGTTTCTACGAATTTTGTATGCATGTTTCTGCAAATTTTGCACACAGAAAAAGTATTTCTAGAGAAGTCATCACTGGTGATTTTAAAAAGTGTTTGATCTCAAGTGCACTTGATGACACAGATGACGCTGCTCTGTAGGAAGATAGCAAAAAAGAATCAAGTGACAATGAACCTGAGTCATCTGATGACAGTAACTGAACAATTAAATGGTGTAAAATTTATTCCTTATGCTTGATTAATAAATTTTCATTTTTTATTTATTTTCATTTTCAATTTTCTGGAGTCAGCTTACAATCAACATCAGTTTATAATAGAATAAATATGGTATTTAAAGCAAATGCTATTAATACAATTAATTCCTATTTTCTCTACAAAATTAATGATATATGAAAATTCCAAACGTATTAAATAAATTTTTCCTTTTACATTAATATGTACATGAACTCATATTTCTAAGATCAATCATATTTTGAATCTTTTAAGTTCACTCATATGATATAATATATTGAACATTAGTTTAAAAAATATGATGATAAAATCAATTAAGTGCAATAATGTTTCAAGCAAAAGTATCAAAATGAAAAAATATTCAATATCCATATATATAAAACAGAAAAACAATCATTAAAACATTGAATTACTTACTTAAGAGTCTGTAAAGCTAGAGTGGTATCATATTTTTTCTCAGCTAATGGTAATCTCTCAAATGAAGTTAAACAAGGATGTCTTTTCATCATATCATCTCTAATCTACAATAAATATATAATCTTAATTAAGATTTCAATATTATTGAAAATAATTTTATATTTTAAACAAAAATTAAAAGTATACTTACTTCTCCATATGACCAGCCACTACTAATTTTATTCATTGCCCAAACTTCATGAATATTTTCTGCCAACTTATCACGAATTGACTCAATGTACGGAGGTAAAGTAATCTGTAAAAAATAATACAAAATATTTTAATTTCTTTTAATCTGTGATTCTCATTATGTGTTTTTGTAATAATTCAATTTATTTTTATAATAATATACAGTGTGTCCTAAAAGTTTTTGACACATTTAAAAAAAACTACATGGGATAAAACATGATGTTTACTGATTTCAGAAACTTACCTCAAAATATGAACATTTTCTTGCACAAAACAATTGCAACTGTTACAAAATCCACTTAAGAACATATATGAATAGAGATTAAATTTTGAAATTTTGAGGTAAATTAACTGCATAAAAAAACTTTGAGTTCCTGAAATCAGTAACCATTAAGTTCTATCCCATATAGCATTCTTAGAAATTTTTAAAATGTGTCAAGGACTCCCGGAACATCATGTCTATCTTCTTAACAATATTTACTGTTATTTATTACTATATTTACTATTAACCAATCACAAATGTGATATTTGTGTATCTCCTTTTTTAAGTAAAGAAAGATAAAAATTTTTCTAACTCTCCACAAAATAAATTTTATATTTCAGTTAATACAAGTAAAAAAATTTTTAAAATAGTATAGTAAGCCTCAATACTAGTCCATAGTATATTTGAAAAAATCATCATCAATATAATTTATATTATATACTGTAAAACTTAACTACTCACAATTTTCCTACTGACTAACATTAAAAATTATTACAGAAAAATCAATAAATAAATTAAAAGTAAAACTTCACAGTAATTTCAAAATTTTATAAATTAAACAACTATTTTTGAGGAGCAAAAATAGAAACTCATTGCCTTATTTTCATCTTATTTTCCCAAGATAACGTTAGGAAATAAAAATCAATTAACAAACAAAAAACTATCTGCAACAGGAGAAATCTGTGAACACATAACTGCAACAGTGATATATTTAACAGATAGAATCAAAACTAAAATGCTTAATATAATATAACTGAAAGTCTTTTAAAATATTCAAACTGGTATACCAAATTTCTTGATGATGATGTTTAGAGAAAACTGCAAGGAAGAGTATGGCCTAGAACAGATTACTCAAATGACTGAAATCAAACCAGCTGGCTATAGAAAGAAAAATGTTAAAAACCTAACATGGTTCCCACAGACAGGGATTGAGAAGACAAAGATTTTTGTAATTGAAATTCTAAATGTAAATTTAATTCAGACCACAAAATTTTTCCATGTTCATGTTTAATGAGTCTAATAAAAGAAATTATAAATATTATTTTGGAAAGCATCATTAGATTAAATATTCAGTAAAAATTAATTTAATAAACAGATAATAATCTATACTTATTATTAAAATCTCAAAATTTTTAAAATAATCAATTTAAACTTTGATTATTCTTTTTAAATACAATAAAAATAATTTTAACAATTAAATATGAAAATTCATAGCAATTCTCACCCCTGCAGTATCAACTGGTTGCGGAACAAATGCCGTATCATCAGTTTCTAATGAAGGTCCATAAACTACTCCTTTATTTAGTTCTCCAAATTGAAAACATGGTTCGATAGTCAAAATTTGTTGAGGCTGAAGACATTCCACAAGAGGTGAATGTCCATCAGGTGGACCATATCTTAATCGACCCTGATCACCTCCAAAAATAAAACGGCAACTAAATAAATAAAAATATAGTTTTAAAATTTAAACTTACATCAGGGTTCATAACACAAAGTAATATTCAAAATTTTTGCATTAATTTCTTATAATAATTGCATTAATTAGAAATTATTTTTATTTAGATGTGTAAATTAATTTTGAGGGTTTTGTTTTTTAGCAAAAATGTATTTACAGTAGAGTATTGATTATCCAAATGTCGATCAACCGAAACATCAGTTAACCGAAAGCATTCCAATCAGACTGTGTCATGCTGAATCGAATGTTTTTGATACTAGATTAACTTCTAAAGCAGGGGTGTCCAACCCGCAGCCCGTATGCGCCCAAGGCAAGTTCCACTGCAGCTCAATAAACGTGTAAACAAAACCGACAAATGTTTTAATTTTTTTATTATTTATTTATTTCAACGGCATAAACTCAAAAAAGAAGTTTCACAAAGCCGTAAACATTTATTCATATTTTATTTTTGAGTGGAAAGGAAATATTTTCAAATACTTGGAGATGCGTGAATGAGGAAGGGTTACTAAATAAAGCTGGAGTTGTGACTCAAAGGATTATAGACCCAAATTTGGGAAAAGGAGGGAAAGGTGAGAAAGGACAAAAGATAAAAAGTAGTGAAAAAGGTTAAATAGATCTTCTGTTATGCAAATATTGACCCTTAATTTTCCAATATTTCTCACTTCTTTATCTTTTGTCCTTTCTCTCCTTTCCCCCTCATTTGGGTCTATAATCCTTTGAATCACAACTCCAGCTTTATTTAGTATTTCTTTCAACGTTGCAAGATTTGGCTACATGGTGCCAAATGTGGCTACTTTTTTATGTTTGACGTAAAAATATCATTTGGCGCTTTGGCTACTTTTTGGCTACATCTATACTAATATTATAAAGAGGTTATGTATGTATGTATGTATGTATGTATGTATGTATGTATGTATGTATGTATGTATGTAAGTATGTAAGTTTTCTTTGCAGCATGTAATTTCCGAAACTACTCATCCAATTTCAAAAATTCTTTCACCAATATTTAGAATGGAACCTCAGGGTGGACATAGGCTGTATATTATTCCATTAAACATTCATATAAATTAAAATATATAATCTAGGTTAAGGCTTTTATGTCCAACAGATGGCGCTACGAGTACGACGCCCTAAGTTTGCTTTTCTGTGAGGCATTATGCTTTTCTGTGAAAATGAACTAAAGCAGATCATCTTCTATCTATCTATATAAATAAAAATGTAATGTTCGTTTGTTCCTGCCGATTCCTTTGAAATTTTGACACAACACTGCATTCGAATACGCACATGCTTTTATATAATATACGTGTCGAAATTCCTCCCACTGAAGGGAGATGGTTAAGATTAAGGCTTACGGTAAAGAACTCTGCTTCTATTTATACTATTTTAGATGCAGGATTTTGCGTTTTTGATTGCGTTTTAATAGGGGACGTCAACAGAATGTACACTAAGAAAGGATTTTTCGATATTCCACCGCGGGGCAGAGGGACAGAATTAAGGCTTACTGTGAAGAACTTGGCTTCTATTATATTATTTTAGATGCGGGTTTTTGAGTTTTTGATTGCGTTTTAATATGGTACGTCAACAGAATGTACACTAAGAAGAAATTTTTCGAAAAATTACCCCCCTACAGGGGAAGTGTTATACATTTATAATAGATACATT
Organism: Centruroides sculpturatus; assembly: GCF_000671375.1. NCBI lineage: Eukaryota > Metazoa > Arthropoda > Arachnida > Scorpiones > Buthidae > Centruroides > Centruroides sculpturatus. Next base: position 325,984 of record NW_019384522.1, read on the forward strand.
TTGAGCCACAACAACGCGTGGCAGGGTCTGCTAGTATTATTTATAAAAATATAATTATTTATAAATTTATAAATATATTACTTGAATAAAAATGCACTTTAAAATGGTGTTTCGTCGCTTTTTATTAATTAATTAGAGACCCAAATAAAACAAATATTTGTGTTTTCCAAATAAATTTTCGTTTGTCTCTTATAATAAATGAATTTTTCTATTTCTAAGTAAAAATTGAAAGTGTCTGTA
>NW_019384522.1:326230-424211 GCF_000671375.1 Centruroides sculpturatus
TACAGTAGAGCGTCGATTATCCGAAAGTCAATCATCCGAAAGAATTCCAGTCGGCGAATTTAAATTTTCGCCAGTGCTGTGGCGCTGCAATCTTTGGCTATGTCTTGGCTACTCAAATATTTTACGTTTTTGATACTAAATTAACTTCTGAAGTATAATTTTTTATTGTTTTTATATTTTTCAATATATTTATTTTGTTTGTACAAAATAAAGAAATAATTTTTAACGACACAATAGCCACGATTATTATTATAAAAATTTTCTTTAGGATTAACATTGACAGAAATTCAATGCAAAGCGACACGCAACGAAGAAAAATTTAAACATGGGATATATTAATATACTATTATTGGGATATACTAATATATTATATTAATAATGATTTTTTCATACATAATCAGTTGTCCGAAAAATCAATTTTCTGAACAACCCCAGTCCCCTATTGATTCAGATAATCGATGCTCTACTGTATTACAAAAAAATGAAATGACTTACATCAGTCAAAATATTTTTCTTTTTTCTACAACCTTTTCCCATTTTTATGGCAAGAAATGAAAACAACAACAATAAAATGATTAATCTTTTAAAGCAATTTGGTATCTTCAAACTTTTTTGGCTGCCCAAGTGTTTTTTTTTTGTTGCTAACAACAAAATCACCACTCTTAAACCATCTACACCAGTACTCACAGGTTTTAATTCAGAAAAAAGACTCTCTAAGTTTTGATAAGCTTCCAGTGATTATTTGTGGCTGTTCTTTCTTCTTGAGAAAAAAAGTAACAAATGCCAAAAATGTTCTTTTGGAAATTCTAATTCAATACTTATAAAAATCCAACTATTAACACATCTATTGTTTCTAACTTACTGAACATTAAACATAAATGTAAAAATTTTAACAAGCAATAAACATAATTAAGATTTGACTGCTAAAATTTACAACAAGAAACCCTCTTTTGAAAACCCTTAAAACTAATTCACACTTCTTAATATTTGTATTAATGAACTTTGCTGTTTTATAACATTTAAAAATTTTTATAGTCTAACATATATATTGACGACTAGTGATTGAGGGGACAAAATATACAATGTTGTGTTAAAGTTTGCTACAGTTGGAGGTAACATAACCGTGCTTGCCATGCTTATGATAAGTTAATATTTTCTTCACTATTAATGCAACTTCCCTTGAGTATTGATTTATAGCTTCTGTTATTCTTAGCTGTTGTATATCAATGATGATGTTTAGAATCTTAACCTTGTTCCAACACATGGGGACACACCAGGCTTGCATGCAAATTGGGCCAGAGCAGTATTAAAATTAATTTTTGAGATGTTGTACACATGCTCCCTTATTCTGGTTATTAATGGTCTACTAATCAAGCTAATATAGGTAAAGCTATCTGCTGGAACCAATATAGAAGGTGTCTGAGTATTTATATCCTTTTCCAGCTACTAAAGTACTTTTCCCCCTCTATTTTGATTTTTCATAAAAATTGAAACCATGGTTCAATAACTGACTAATTTATCCCTCACATTACTCATAACATCTGCACATGTTTAATTTCTCTCTCACTTTTTTTTTTAACCAGGAATTTAGATATTGAACATTCTATTCAAATTTCACTTTTAAAGTGCAGGATCATCTTGTATTTTGGAAAATTTCTCTAATGTCTAAGGGTTTAGCCACAGCATTACTTCATTTTATTGTAATGTTTTTGCAGCTATTGTTGTAAAAATATTAAGACAATAGCCACAAAAATATTATAATAAAGGAGTTATAATATTTTAATGTATTCTTTTAGATACTTAAACCACACTCTTTCTCATAAATTATCTCTTTAAGGTTACAGATTTAGTCTATAATAGTCATATTACTGGAGACTAATTTCACCTTACACAAAAAGAATTTTTCAACAGTTTTATGGTATAAGGAACCAAGTCTGAGCATTATTTTTAGTTATTTTTTATTTTGCTTTCTATTCTATTTTTAATCAAAACTTCCAAGAACGTCAGTCTATGAGGCGTTAAATATACTTGAAATTATTTTTAATTTACGAGCGCTTTCGACGTAAATAAGCACGTCGTCTTCAGGTAAAATTAAATTCGAATAAAGAATTCGAACCATACATTTAAATTTAAAACATTAACGATACTAGCCGTTTTTGAACATACAAAAAAGATTTTAAATTTAAATTTTTAGAATTAAACATTTAAAATTGGTGTGCATGCGTTTTAAAACAAATAAACATCGATTGGAGTGGCTATTAATTATTATGTGAACGCGAAAAATTGGCGCACGTGCACCTTAACATGCATAACATGAGAGCCAATTAGATGTCTATTAAGAACAATTAAATTTTTAGAATTTAAATTAAAACACTTTGTAAATACGTATAAAATTTTTGGCACGCATGCGCCTTAACATAGACAGCATAGAAACCGATCGGAATAGATCCACAAGTGCAAGTTTATGTTAAAATTTAAATTTTAAATATTAAAGCGCGGGACATAATTTAAAATACATAACACACGTAAAAAGACGCACATAAAGGGGCCGACATGTATGTGCTTTGAATCATGTAGGAGGTGCGGGAAGAGAATGCAAAATTATTGTTGGTTTTTTAACCGCCTGAATAAATTAATCCAGACGTCCGGTAAATCGAGGGTAGGGGTGTTGCACGGGGAGAGCAGTTTTGTGAGGAGGGCCTCCCAAATGTATATCAAGTTCCCTTCATCACAGCGTTTGAGTATTTCCACTCGATTCCAAAGCGCTACGTGGTGGTGTTGTATCACCAATTTGGAAAGTTCCGTGTCACAATTGCCAAGTGCCACCGAACGTTGGTGTTCAGATATGCGAGCAGCCAGCANGTTTCACTACTTGAATCATCTTTAAGCTTCAGATTTAAATCCTAACCAAGTTAAAATATCATTAATTACACTTCGACCCATGTCAGAAGAATTATTAACAAATTAATTGCAATTTGATATGCAATAGAACTGTTCGAATACGTACAAGTACAAATTGAGAAGGAAGCTCTGTAGGGATTCCCTATTTTCGCCAAACCTGTCAACTTCTGTCATACAGCACGACTATTGGTACTTGGCTTTCGGGTGCCCGCCAAATGGTTCAACCTGCCGACAGACGTTTCGCATTGCATCTTAATTCTGATAAATGCCAATAGAGGCACTGTTAACGCTGTAATATAAATAAGAATATAGTAATTGCACCCAGTCGGATTTTTTTCTCCATGTGAAGACATTTCTTATGCTATAAGTAGGGTGGGTATTATGACAATGACTAATTATTACGTGACCGATCGCTCGATTTGCCGCCCCCTGGACGTGCCGCCCGTGTGCGGTGCACGCCTTGCACGCCCGCTTACGGCAGGCCTGCTCCTGACAAGAGAATGTCATGGATGAAATAAAATAACAAAAAACTATCTTCAACAATCCTTTAACTGCAATTTTAAATGTATCTCAATAAACTTTATCAGATGGAAAATTTAAAGTCATGTCCAGATAAAAACAGATGTATTAGTGTTGTAAAAGATGGTGTCAAAAACCAATAATTATAATAAGCATTCAAAAATATGTATTTGATTTAATAACTTAAAATAAAATTTTTTAATAGAAAACCTTAGTTTTTAAATATGTTCAAATTCAGTAATTTTTTTCAACATACCTTATTTTTGCTGAAGAACTGATTACTGGATAAAACATACCATCCACATTAAAATTCCTGAAGTAACCCTTAACTTTAACTCCGTTTACAGTAAATGACATTAAAGGAATGGATAAATCAATAATACAGCCTATTACATCTCCTTTTTGAATAAAAGGATGACTTATATCACGAACTTTATTGCATCTTCCACCTATAAAAAAATAAGACAAATTTAAATATTTTTTTAAACCTTGTAAAAATATTTATAACAACAACAAAAACCTGTAACATGTTGAATTCATATACATTCAAATAAAATAATCTTTAAATAATATTTCTTGTAAATATATTCTAATTATAAATAATTCTTTTTCAATTTATCACATTATTTAATCTTGTATAAAATCTCAAAATTCAGTGAAAAAAATTTAAAGAATCAATCTAACAAATCAAAGAAGAAAAAAAGTGGCTCTTGAAAAACAACTGTTAAAAATACAAAAACAAAATGAAAAGAAGTCAAAATTTTATATCTGAATGAAAGAAACTTTTCACAAGGATTATAAAAATTTGTTAATAGTGATTAAAATAAAAAGTCTATATAATCAAATGACTAAATGTATAATGTAAATCCATAAATATTTATTATGTAAAAAGTGAATTAAGAATTAAGAAGAAAGAAGAATTAATATACTTAATAACATTTTTACACTTAAAATAATACCAATGAATTTCTTCATAACAAAATTTACTATAAAATAATTGTTAAAATAATAATTTAATAAGACATCATTAGATTTCAAATCCTACAAAAAAAACACAACTTAAAATTTAATTATAAAAATATAATCGCACATTTTTCATAAAAAATTGAGTTAAATACAAAATTGAAACTTTTCTATAAAACATATGAACAATGTATGTAACTGAAACAGAAAGATCAGCAAATAATTACACTGTCTTTTTTTACAGTTGAAGCAAAACTTTTTGTTTATTACGATACCAGTAAGAAGAGGAAAACAAGCGTTGACATTTGCCAAACAAAATATTTAGTTTTCACATAATTCTAGCAGATATGAGCATTAAATATTCCAGTTCATAAAAACATTCATCATAAAAAGGAAAAGATGATTACAACACAGCTGAGTATGAAAAATTATTCTGCATTCAATGGCTAGATAATGAGGTTTAAGAACTAACATGGCTTAATATATAAAAAGTTAGCTAGAAAAAATTCAACAGTAGGCAATGACAGCACAGAAGTATGGCTGAAAAGACTATAAACTTTTTTGGAGAGCTAAAACCATGTGCTATATAAAATAAAGACAAAATAAGGCTCAAAGTCACTAAAAAAACCTAATATCAAACAGAGAAGTTCAGATGTGCTAACATTTTTCACCCATGTTAAACAGGCATCATAAGTCTAACTAATCCCCCAACTGCTGAAACAATAGGGGATTGTTGTACATTGAGAAGAGGGAAGGTGATGTAAGAAGAGAAAAAGGGGAGGCGGAAGGATAATAGGATTTATAGTTCAAAGAAAGACGTCCACACTGTGAAGAAAGAGTCAATATTGCAAAAAGTGAATGTGTTATTGTGGGTGGCCTTATAAATTTCCATCTGCTCAAGATGTTTGAGAAAAGGTTGCCGGGAAGAGCTATGTAAGAGATGTGCCTGGTTGAAGACCACATCAATGTCTGGGTCAGAGGCAAAAATAGCCAACATAGCGTTGGTCAACTTTTTTATGATGGAAGTCTGATGTTTCTTGAGGTGGGTGTTTAATGGGCACATTGTAGCATCTATGTATTATAAGTGGAGACTGGATCTATGATCTATCATATTTACCTTCACAAAGCTATCCATCTAGCCAGGAGGCATAAATACACTATCCTTAAATTGCTCATAGGTCTAGAAAACATCATCAATCAAGGTAACCCTCTTTTGCTCTCCCATAGCTACACTCAAGTCATTGACAAGGCAAATTCTGTTAATTCCTGCCTCTGTATACAGCACAAAAAGATCTCCTGGCTGCTTAGCATGCAGAAATATACCAAACAATCTGGTTACCTCAAAAATGTCATCTGTTGGGACAATATACTGTACATCTAGCCATTATGGCCCATCTTTCACTCCTCCACCCTCTACACCTGTATCTAAACACATAATCCCAGAAGTGAAACACCTTATTGAGGGTATGGATAAATTACATAAAGAATGTTACAGATGGAAAAACCACCTTTACTGTCAGATGCAATCCCACCATCAGGAACAACTCAGTCCTTTGGATATCTGTACAAGAATCCAAGAAATGGATGAATTCTAATGACATCATCGCCCTGAAAGCAGATAAATCTAAAGGTATTGTCCTCATGTATAGATCTATTTACCGCAAAGGCATCCAGGAATATATTCATGACATACACTGCTCTGTTGCCCAATAACTACCACATTAAGCTACAGTCTAGGGTTCTACGATCCACCAACACCTCTCTGGAAGATATTCTTCATCTACATAACGCTTCTGTTACCACCCCAGCTAAACCACATATCTTTGCATTAGCCAAGGCTCATAAACCTGGAACACAACTTTGGCCCATTGTGGATAAATATTTATCACCCACCATTCAGCTCAAAAGGAAGATCAACAATTTCATCTTAGATCAACTCTTTCTTCATCTATACTCCATTGCCAACTGTAATTACTCAACATTGTAATTACTCAAAGACCATAAAGTCCAGGGCCCTTTACACTTTACTGTCTATGACTTTCAATCTCTATCCATCCATCCATATTGAACCATGCTTCTGCTCCCTCTGTAATTTCCTCCTCTCATATATTCAGAACTCAGATTAACATCACCATAATATTTTAGAACTGGCTGATCTACTTTGCCATACTTCCTTCTTTCCCTTCGAAGGCAACAGGTTTCTACAAAGTAGGGATGTCTCTATGGGCAGCCCTCTATCAGGCACCGTGTGCAAACTAGTTATTCAGCAGCTTGAGACCCTCCCAGTTTCACTAACCACATTCTTCTATATACACAGTTTATGGCATTCTCATAAACTGGCATAATAAATCTTGTATCCAGGAAAAAAATCAACAACTCCTATGACCTAAGGCTCCATCTTGAACAAGACAACAATCAAATTGTTTATTTCCTGGACATCCAGCTTCCCTCATCCAAAGGATGCATTACTACTCAGGTATATAGGAAGCCTACACACCACCTAACCTTCATCCTTGCCCCTTCCCACAATCTGTTCACCTTCAAGATGGCCATTTGTCAAACATGCATGACAGAGATGCAGAGCTCCTAACAATCACCCAGTACACAACTCTACACAGCTACTCTCCACAGATATTAAAGGCCTCATATGTCACCTTTCCTCTGCCACTTCTGCCTTGCCAAAAAATCACACTCAGGACACAGTTGATAGGACCATCACTTATAACAAGAAGCTAGCTTCCCTATACAAGGAAATATCCAAGAAAAATAACTTTCATTTAGCCTTCTGTAGAAGTCCCTTCATTTCCTCCCTTCTCCCCAATGTCAAAGACCATCCAAACATGTACCTCCAACCAGATATACTATCCCTGTCACCAATTATATATCCAGCCTCCACTTATAATACATAGATGCTACAATGTGCCCATTAAACACCTACCTCAAGAAACATCAGATTCCCATCATAAAAAAATTGACCAACACTGTGTTGGCTATTTTCGCCTCTGACCCAGACATTGATGTGGTCTTCAACCAATCACATCTCTTACATAGCTCTTCCTGGCAACCTTTTCTCAAACATCTTGAGCAGATGGAAATTTATAAGGCCACCCACAATAACACATTCACTTTTTGCAATATTGACTCTTTCTTCACAGTGTGGACGTCTTTCTTTGAACTATAAATCCTATTATCCTTCCCCCTCCCCTTTTTCTCTTCTTATGTCACCTCCCCTCTTCACAAATGTGCAACAATCCTCCATTGTTTCAGCAGCTGGAAGAGTAGTTTAATTGATAATGCATGTTTAACACAGGCAAAAAATGTTAGCACTTCCAAACTTTCCTATCGAATATTAGGTTTTTTTAGTGGCTTTAGTTCAAGTATACCCAGTTTTTGAGTGGTAGCATTCTAAACTAAGGCTTTTCTACAAAATGCTTCTGACAGAACCTTGGCTTTGAAAGAATCTTACAAAGTACAGAATATTTTCAAGATCCAAAATTTCACTGAAACATAAATTTACATGCAAAATTTCCAAAAAATTGTTGCACACCACAAAAAAAATAATATACAGTTTGAAATATTCTAATAAAATTATATAAATTAGGCCTATCATATAATTTTCTGTGCAACACTAAATTGATAAATTAACAAAATTTTTAGAATTTTTAAAAAATTTTCTGATTTTTTAATTTCATCATATATGGTATAAAATTACACTTTTATATCATCAAAAAGAGAAAACTATTAAAAATATTTTTGCCTGTGAAGACAATTTTTTAAATATAAAATTAAATTTGTATTATTCTCAAATATATGTATTTAGAACTAAGAATTTCATCTAAACTGAGCATTTCAAATAAATATTATAAACAACTTTAAAAAGATTAAATACATTACTGATGCATTAGGAAAATATAAGACAAAAAATAATAATTAAACTTATTAAACTTTGGTGAATTTCTTTCATTAGTACATAACAAGTCTACTATAACAAAACTTAAAATTGAATAAAAAAGTAGTTTACCTGCCCACATGTAACAGCCATCAAATCCAAATGAATATAAATCATCTCCTACTCCATTTCCTCCCCATTTTGAACCACCTCCAGGATATGGAACATATCCTTTGTTGTTAGCCCATCCAACGCGAAAATGTGGATGCAAATGAGAAACCGTCTCTGTATGATCCACCATAGCTTCATAATACCATTTACGATACATTGCTGAACCATCCACTTTTCCAACAAAAATATTAGGATGCATACTGAAAATAAAGAAATTATTATTTAACTAGCTGCAAGGACCCGCTTCGCTGGGTTTTTATTTGTTCGTACATTTGTATGTAATATATTTTTTTTTATATATATAAAAGACTGTTTTTCTAAGTAATCTAGAATCTAGCTGCAAGGACCCGCTTCGCTGGGTTTTTAAAAAGTAACGATAGTGAAGATTAAGATAATTACATTATAGCCAATCTTACCCGTTTTCACAGAATGCAAGAATTAGGTCCCCCGTTTCTGATTAGAGACCCGGTCCCGATTCTATTTCTGGACATCTCCTGTTCACGTCAAGTCAAACGAACTATTTTCAACGTTTCTGGAACGTTTACAATCGTTCTATAATCGAACCAATATTCAAATTTTATGTTCGAATTTAATTCGAATATTGTTCGAATTTGTTCGAACAAAACATTCGAAATAGAAAGCCACTTTCAACCACTTTCAGCCTCATATCTCCCGCACCCTTATAGCTATCGAGACCCTGGTGCACGAATGGAGACTTGGGGCTACTACCACATACAAACACCATTCACGTGCGATGTGTAGTTTTGGCGGAAAAGTGAAATATAGGGACATACATGTCCATTTATATATATATATATATAACCATTATTTCCAACAATAAAAAAAACTTTTAATATTTTTGTTATAAAAATTGTAGAAATTAGTAATTGGCAAAAGTAATCATATAAATTGTAACTATCATCAATGAAACAAGGAAAGGGAGAAAAAAATGTTTAAAATTATTTTCTTTCCTTTATAATCTTTGCAAATTTTACAATTATTCAACTATTAATTTAATATTTTATAAATATTCTTATTTTAAAGCTTAATAGCTTATTTATTAAAAATGTTGAATAAAATAAATTCAATGATTTTCATCAATCTAGGTTACATTAATATTTAACATGCTTATATTAGGTTACATTAATATTTAAATACTCATTTCTATAAATAAACAAGTAAAACAGCAAAACCGTATTTGGAACAAGACTATGTCTCAGAGACTCACTACTAAGCGGAATTACGTACTTTGACACTCAAGACGAGTCTCGTTCTCATTCTACAATCTTCTTTGGTATCGCTGCTTTTGGGCGCGATCGTTCAAACTTCGCCGGCCACGATCACGAGGTCATCCACGATGCACTCAATTAAATTAACCTATCCAATTTAGAAATTTCTCACCATTGCATGTTGGCCCGGATTGCATTTTTGTCAATGCGTAACAAAAATTTCCCATTTTTGAAAAAAATAATTGTGGCTATTGTATCATTCAAGATTATTTTTTTATTTTGCACAAACAATATACAGTTTAACCTGATTATAACGTCATTGGATGTAACGACGACCCTAATATAACATCAAATTTTTATCGGTCCCACAATTTTACTATACTAAATAATGTTAAAAAAACCTACTTGTAATGATACCCTGTTTTAATGTCATATTTGAAGCACTCCCAAATTTACAAAATTAGATTACAAATTTTATTTAACATAGAAGAAACTACGTGTTCAGTCCTAAGGTCAGAGTTCCCTTCTTAGAATGATTGTGGGTGGTACTCTCCCCTACCTGACTTTGGTGGGGTGAGGTGCATGTTTTGTCTGTTTGTAGAAGAGGGTCGTCATTTTGTGTTTTATTTTGACTCGGTTCTCAGTCCCCTGACTACCTACAAGTCTGGATTTTTTTTATGCGCAAATAATTTGGGTACCTAATACTCTGTGCCAAATATTAACTCTCGACATGTACTCCTTCATACCTCTAAGCTGGTAACATAAACTGGCAGTATGATTTTATAAACAAGACATAGTCTTGTTAATAAAAAAAACTATGAACCTTTTCTTAATCCAGCACATAATTATTTGAGAAAAACAAATAATTATATGCTAGATTAAGGTTAAAGATGTTTACATTCGTATTTATATGCCTTGCCATGTATGTGATGGCCAGCTGAGTGCCTTATGTGGGAGTTTACAGGACAAGGGCACTGAATGCATCCCCAGTTGGCATCGTAATAACCACCAATGGTTATATCATAATGTTAAATATACTGGAATAGGAGATCAGACTGGAGGTCCAGGTAGCATAATTGGCAATGCATCCACACAGCAAGCAGCAGTTGCGAATTCAAGTCCTGCTCTGGGCTGATTCTTTTCTTCCAATTTAATTTAAAATTATTTAGTTAAATTATCATTATTAAATTTAATATGAGATGGCACCTAAACCTCCCTCAGGGGTCAAATTTATCTATAATTTATAACTATTATAGCCATTATTTAGTCCAATGTCATATGACAGTTGTCATAGCTTTATTGAGAAAAACAAATGGCTAATTTGGCTATTTTAAATAGCCATCTTCATATTCTATTCTTTAGCATTGAAATTCTATCAAATATTTTTGAAATCCAGTTGGATTTCAAAAATATGTTCTCATCAAATGTTACCACCTTGTTTCTGTGATCAGTGAAATATTCTCTTGGCAGCCACTCCTTACTTGATAACATGCTCAAATACATCTTCAAACCAGCAGATCTAACATCCTACTCTTTCTTTTTTTATTTTTTAAAGGACCACATAATCACATACATTCAAAAATGAGACATATCTTTGGATAATCCTATAGCAGGTTTACTGTGAGTTCATTGTAAGAAAGTTAGAAGCCAGTGTGAGAAGCTGGGTGGGTCAGTGAATACTGGTTTAAACCCCTTTTGGATCAGTGATGGTCTGGTAAAGACTGCTCACTTTGTCACTGGATGGTTGACCCCTAGTGACAGAGGGGTGATTTGTCCATTGATAGGATGTTGGTGCCTAATAAGTCCATACTAGAGTAGGTTAACCAACAAAACTAACAATTAAATAAACTAATTTAAAGCATACATGATTACAGACAGTTATATGCAACAAAACATTCAATATCATGTTCATTGGATAAAATAAAGCCTTATATCTATGTCCTTATAGGCTAATTGACCAAGAGAGAGTTTACAAACATTTTAACATAATATCTCTGAGAGAGAATGAGGATGTCTTCTACATCTGTTGAGGAGTATTTGTCGCGAATCCTTTATGGAGCCAGGAACATGGCAAACCAGCCATCGTCATCTATGGTCTTCCTTTTATGTCCTCCCCAAGGCTTGAGTTTGAGCCCTTTTTATCCTCCCTTGAGCGTGGGAGAAAAGTCAAGTGACTTTGATTTAATGCGGTCTAAGTTCAAGCTATGTCCTGGTTCAGCAAATACAAGCTGTCAAGAACCGGATGATTCAGCCGAATTATTGATACTTTCTAGCCGTTGGTGTGATTTATCTTACCTCATAATTTCATCCATTTTGACAGTTTCCTATCATTAGTAATTAGATGTTTGGATTTATTTCTGGAACTTACTCAAAACATCGTAAAGATTGTTGATTCGTGATGAGATTTGATCCTCTGTTTATCTCTAAGATCCACAGAAATATACTTCATATTTCCGTCGAATGTGGATGAAATGTCGAATGCAGATGGTGGGAAAAACTGGGGTTTTTCCACTTTCTCAATTAATCATGTATTAATTTTAATTAACTTCAGACTCACACCAGCTTTATACCAAATATGTGCACAACATTGTACTGTACATTATGTTAGATATGTGGAACATACTTATCATATGGAAAACTGTGCAAACATTGACAAGTTCACTGGCATCACCAACAACAATCCATACACCCTCATTTCAGTTTTTGAACAGAAAACAAACCAACAGTTCATTTTCTACACATAAATCACAGTGGACCACCAAACTTAAAAAAAAAAGGATGTTAAAAACTTTGATGTGAAACCATTTTTCATACTTCTTCATATCCCTTTTATGTCAAATGATCCTGCCCCTTATAAGCTGTTGTTTTTTAGAGCCCTGGTTACAAGAGCATGTAAATATTCTTTGTCATTAACCATTAAACAGATAGAGCTGAACAGAATAAGAACAATAGTAACAATACATGATTTTCCTAACTGCATAAATCATAGGGCCTATTCAGAAAGCCTACCTAACATGTGGCAGTTCCTACATAAATAACAGGCTAACCTCTTAAAGCCTTAGTTATATGACTTTCAAAACATTATACACAATAACATATAAACAGCATGCACTGCCATTCTATTTTTGAATGATTGTTCTAAAATTCCAATGTTAATGAACAGAACTTGAAAATGGCTATTTAAAATGGCCAAAAAGTATTTGTTTTTCTAAATAATTATATTCTGGATTAAGAAAATTTTTATAGTTTATTTATTTCTGTAATGTCCAGTTTTGTTTTCAGTAATTTTACTTGATTTCAATAATAATAGCATCAGTAGATAGTTGTGAGGCCCATGATTTCCTTAAATTTTGGTTGTTATTGTGAGAACCCAGATGAGATGGAAGTTTAAATTAACCACAACAAAATATATCAAATTAATTTTTTAAATAAAAATAATTAATTTTATAATTTATTAATTTTTAAACTTTTCTTATTTGACGACCCTCTAGTGAAAGTGGTGTCAGAGCAAAATTCAATTTACAAGCTAAATCGCAACTAAGTTCTAAAGGATGGAGGCGAGAGGAGAGAGAAACCCTCCAGGACACTCGCAAGGAGAGACAGCCGGAAGTGCACTTGCGGCAGGCAGAATTGGGACATCATTCTTTTAATACCTTCCTTTTCAAAGGACCCAACAGGACTTAGAGTTAACGATTTCTTTGAATTATTGGATGAAATAGGAAAATTAACCTTTCAGCAGTGGGTTAGTCAGGTATGGTGCTATCCCTATGTAGTGGAGAATAAACTTGGGAAATTTTTTAAGTATTTTTCCACACATGATAAAAAAAAAAAAACTTAACCAACACCTTAATATTTGCTGAGAGATTTTTTATTATAACAAACACTTTCGATCTATTCAATAGATCATCTTCAGGTTAATATAGTATATTACTTAAATGGAACAACAAGTTCAAAAATTCAAAAATACTGATAACTAATAACATATCCACTAATAAGAATAACCAATACATTGTAAATGATACAAAAAATGTAAAAATAAATAACATATTACTCGTAATAAATATTAATACTGTCTATCCTATCTAGACAGAATTTCCTTTAAAACATACTAGAGTTCATGTGCCTCTTGTAAGTTTTAACGGCATACTTCCAAGCCGAAGGAAGACCCTCCACGTCCCTTGCGTTAATGCATTTATCTTAGAGCTTGCTTCTGTAAATCTCTATCTTTTCAGCCATTCTTGCCAAAGTTGGAGAGTGTATCTGTTTTAGGATTCCATCGAACCAAGGAACCTTCTGCTTGCGCCATCTGGGCCAACACTGTTGTATTAGAACCTTTTCTAATATCATACCTGTGTTCTTTAATCCTTACACCTAGGTTTCTAGTAGTAACCTCTACATAATCTTTTTTTATACCTATTAGCTGGTTCTCGTAGGGAATCTTATACACAACTGCCTTATCTTCTTTTTTAACAATCCCTTTATCGTTTCTAAGTATTTTATACAAATTTGGAGCTCTTTTTAAGATCACCTTTGTATCTTTTATATTTGCGATTTCTTTCATAATCCCTCCTAAATATTTGTTGTATGTAAATTTTGTGTACTTAGATGGACCTTGTCTAGTGACTTTATCATTACTGGCTTCAAATTTTCTAATAATTCTCTCTATAACCTTCCTCTTATAACCTAATGTACCTGCTATCTGTATAATTCTTTCTATCTCTGTATCACGGTCTGTAACATCTTCACAGTATATATAAGCCCTTCTAACCAATGCTCGAAATGCTGCTAATTTATACCTATAAGGGTCATTAGAGCTTGCAGGGATATATAGTGGGCTATGTGTTGGTTTAATGAATACGCTAGTGGATATACGCCCTTTGTTAAATATGACATTAATGTCTAAGAAGGAATAACGTCTTGGAGCTTTTTTGCTCTAGCTTCAGGCTAAGGCAGTGTTGCCGGATCTGAAGGTTAAAAAGTAGCGTGGTTGTGCTCCAAAAGTAGCGGATTTGAACTGTTTGTAGCCCAAACAATAAAAATGAATTATTTTGCAACTATGCACTTTTACTAATGAAATAAGTTTGTAATATATGTATGTACATACACAGGGTGTATCAGAATGACGTTTTAAAAATTTGGGGATTGTAGAGGATGAAATTTTGAACGTTTTGATATAAGGAACCTACAGCCGGAAATGAGATACGTATAAAGTTTCTACTGCACTTTGCACGTTTTATCAGGTCGGTATGCTGAATGAAACAGCAGAATACAGTATTTATGACAAGAAAACAATAGAGTACAATCAAACTGTACATCGAATCAGTGGCTGCACTACTTTAGAGTAAATGTTCAGTGTGACGACCACCAACTTCGTTACATAATGTGCAACGACAAACCATGTTTTGTCCGACTCTCCGTAAGATGCCACACTCCCCTCTGATGGCATTAAATGCTGTAAAGATGCGCTCTGTAAGCTTATGAACTGTTCTTACAGGTGTTGCGTACACAAGGGACTCACGTTGACTAGCTGTGTGTTTACATCACAGCGCCAGTGGATGCAAGGGGTGACCTGAAGAACAACAAGCACTGAGTACACAACATCCTGTACACAGGCTCAGTTAGACCACTGTAGTTGTGTGTTTACAGTCTTCCATCCGCAGCAATAACATGACGTCAATGGATGGAAGGGTAGCTACCAAAGTGAAGGGCGGTCAAGCACTTCCTACCGCTGTAGACACTTTAGTTCAAATTTCCGACTATAGGTTCCTTATACCAAAACGTTCAAAATTTCATCCTTTACAATCCCCCAAATTCTTAAAACGTCATTCTGATACACCCTGTATATGGACATTCGGTGTATCTGCATCAATTTTCTCTAAATCAAAGCGAGTCATTCACAGGCAAGGCGATTCATTTTTTGAACTTAGAGACTTAGCGACTGCGGCTTTTCTTTTCAGTTTTAAGGCCATCCTTTTCCATTGTATCAAGAACTGTTGTATCAAAATTTAATAACTTTTGGATCACTTATTGAGAGAGAAAATTGGCAATTCCAACAGGATAATGCTTGTAGTACACAATCCACAATTTCACAAGCAATGTCGCCTCCGTGCTTGTGAAGTTGTGGATTGTCTACTGGAGCGAACGACTGATGGAAAACGGAAGCAAAGTACTGTATCTTTATCTTTGTTAAACGTTGCAACTTTATTTATATACTTAAGTGTAATGAAATTAAATAAAACTTTATTACTTTTGTATAATACAATAAGTGTTTTGCGATTTTATATATGAAAATAAAAAAGTAGCATATTTTTAAGATTTGTAGTCTGAAGATAATTATCACTAGCCCAAAAAGTAGCGTGTCGCCCAATTTGAAATTTTTGTAGCAAGGGCACTTAAAAAGTAGCCCAATCCGCTACTTGTAGCCCAATCTGGCATCACTGGGCTAAGGCCTTCTTCGTTTTCGTTAATTCTATCTACAAAGTTAGCAATTAATCGATTGTTTTTCCATATTATGAATATATCATCTACAAATCTCTTGTAGTATACAATATCTCTTTCGAAGCTATGCAGAACTTTTTCTTCTATTTTTCTAACAACAAGCTCAAAAAAGAAGCCCTGAAATTGGGTTTCCCATTGGAACTCCCCTATTTTGCTTATATGTTTGGCCTTCGAAAGCGTTATAAAAAAAAGTCTCTCAGCAAATATTAAGGTGTTGGTTAAGTTTTTATTTATATACTTCTGCTGGGTACGAGTGTGTTTTATATTTTCCCACGTGCTTTTTCTCATTACCATTTCAGAAAAAGATTTTGTAAACAGTTATGTCTAGTAAAGAAACGTCTTTTTTTATTGTTACATAATTCCTTTTTTATGTGAATTTTTTTTGGCAGTAGTTTTTGGTGATATCTGCAAAAGAATTTTGCAGATATCTGCAATGGTGAGGGATGAATATCAATGGTGAGGGATGAATATTTCTGCAAAACAATTTTGCAGATATATTCATCCCTCACCATTGTTACACGATCCCTTAACAGATATATCCATCAGTCACTGCTGAGTGGTTAACTAATTAGGCAAAGGCACAATATTTAGGGGTCACCAAATTAAAGCTAACTGGGATAGCTAGAGATTTTGCGTGGAAAGATGCACAAATGGAAGCAGTAGCTACATATGAGGAGTTTAAGAAACTTATGATCCAGCAGTTTGAGAAAGAGCCTTATTCCTTAAGGCTACAGAAATTTTACGCTTGCGTACAAACGAGAAGAAGACGTACAAACTTATGTTAGTCAGACTTCAAATGCTAGTAGCTGAAACGATTATCAAACAAACTAGAAACAACACCCAAGAGGCAGAAATCATTAGAAGATGTCAACAAGAAGAAAGGGATGAACAGTTGCGAACACAATTTTTAAAAGGCCTAGATCAGGGATGGCCAACCTTTTGCATACCATGCGCCAATTTTTTGACAGACGAGTTCAGATGCGCCATATAACTCAAACACTTTTTATACAGTCTTACGTTCAATGTTAGGGGTTGATAAATAGAGATAAGAATAAATCTGTTTCGTTTAGGGTAGAAAATGGAGTAACTTAATCACGCAGTTGAATTAATTAATTTATGACAGTTTATTGAAGCACCAATTTACAATAGTCAACAATAATCTCCTGTATGAGAGGGTGATTGCTTCATGATTGTGCTATTGCTGCCAGAGTCTCGTTTGGAAAAGATTACTCTACACCACAATTATTGGCACTGAGAACGAGATCAGCTTGGAATAACTTTAATCACAATAAATGTTTTCGGCCATTTACACGCCTGTAAACTGATCAGAAATAAAGATCGCAAGACTCAAAATACATGCACACATTGTAATTATGTGGAAAACACTCATTTTATCTGCAAAATAGACCATAATGAATTGTGCAACAAATGAACTTGCCAAGACAGACTATAAAAAATTTATTTTTCTATATAATATTCTTAATCGCAAAAAAGCCAAATAGCCAAATCTGGCAATTTTGCTCAGAACTAACTTGTAATCGTCCAATGTGCCACATTTTGGCCACCCCTGGCCTAGATGAAAAAATAAAACAACAAGTAATGTCCAGAGAACCTACCACATTCGACTGAGCGATACAAGTGGCCATTAGCGAGGAAACAATATATCAATTGAGCAGCAAATCATTATTCCAGCAATAAACAAAGATAGTCTGCTTGTCTATCTTTGTTTATTGATATCACGGGGGATCTGTGCGAACTCATCTTACAAATAAATAATTGTGCGTAACATTTGTTTTTCTTCATTAAATAAATATTTTCGAGAGGTTTTTCATTATTTGATATATTTTTATATTGATGATATGAAACCGTGCTTTACAATTTGCTCACACGTATGAACTAAATAAAGATGAGAAAACCCGCCAAGTGTCTTAATTTATAGCACTTTATTGTGTTAGAAGAATAAATATTTTTATATGTTATTTGAGTTATTACAGCGCAATATGTTTCAACTGTCTTTTATTTGGCCTGACATTTATTAATCATAGTTTGTTAAACAATGACATAGCAGGATTGTAGCATCCGATCAGAAAAAAAGTTCGTGGTTAACGGTTGATCGAATTTATTATTTAAGAAAGAAATTGATTGAAGACTGATCCTTATTCGATATTCTATACAAATTGTTATTAGAATAAATGATTATGCCAATGCTTAGAATATTCGCAAAATACTTTTGCCAAAAAAAAAAGAAAAAAATGTTTTATTTAAATAATAAATTATGGAGAATTGTTAAGAATAAAGTTAGTTTTTTCATAGAAAGAATTTTTAGATAAAAAAAATTATTTATTTCATTTTATCAACATTTTATTCGTCAAACAAAGAATATTTATTTTTATGTCATGCTGACAGTATAAATATTTATCATTTGGTAAAACGAAAAATGTATCAAGTATGTATTAAAAACAGAATGCAATTTAACTATGATTGAAAAATCCATTCGATAATTAAACTGTTTTTATAGAAATTTAGTTTGCATTCATTCTTTTTAATTTAGAAAAACTAAATCCATTGTCATGAATATAATATTAATTTTTAGTTTTTTTGTATTAATTAAAAAATTCGATTTACATTTATACTGCATACCAAATTTTAAAAATAGAATCAAATGTTTAAATAATAAGCTAACCAAACATAATCCAATTATGTGAAATCCTAATGGAATCCTAGTAGATTTAGCGATCAACAAGATGATTTAAGAAAAAGAATAGGTGGTGTGCAAGATCAAACATATAATTCTCAATAGATATAGACAAAATGGAGCAAGACAAAATATAGGTGACACAAAAGGTAACTGGCAAACCCAAACGATTCTACCTCAACTCCAGGTACAGTAACTCGGGAAGAGAGCCAATGGAAATAGGCAAAATTGCAGAGGCAGTTTTAGGTGAAGGAGAAGAAATATTCCCAGATTCAGTGATGCAACAACTTGTCTGGGATTTAGAGTAAACAATGTGAAGCCTACCTTGCATTGTCTCATTAATGGCTTCCAAACTCAACTCGCCATAGATACAGGTTCAAAAGCAACACTGTTGTTGAAATCACTGGCGCAAAAAGTGGGCACCTACAGAAGGAAATTTGATAGGAGCAAAATCCCCTTCCGAAGCATCACCGGACATAGAATGAACACCTACAGGAAAAACAATTTCAATTTCCAGATTGGACCCTTGCACTTTTCCTACCCATGTTATATCATAGATGATGAGATTACACAACCATTCGACAGACTATTAGGAGGTGACATAATAACAGACTGAGGATTGGAAATAAATTTAGCAAAAGAAATAATAAAATTCCCCGATGGAAAAGAAATAAACTTACAAAATTCTTCCACATTCAATGGGACAATGAAACATGCTCAACCGAGAAAGAAAACAACTGATAAAGAAATTATCATCCGAGTGGTATAGACAGGGGAAAGTACCCCAGAGAAAAGTAACAAGAAGGCAAAAGGGAAAGCAAATATAATTGACAAACCACAAACTGCAAAAAAAAAAAAAAAATGCAATGAAATGATACGTCTAAAGGTCTGGGTAAAAAGGGATAATAGGTCAAAATCAATCTCTCCTAATGAAAACGGAAGAACAAAAAGAAGCAACCCCAAACCGAGGTCACATCTTAATCCAACATATTGAGAGACAACCATAGAATAAACCCAAGGTCAACAAGAATCAGATAGAAAACAGGAAAAACAATCAGAGTTCACTCAACAAACAGTTGGATTGATGATTCTCCAAACTTTGATCAATGTCATAATAATCTTCCTAGCCACGATGTTCACCATATTATGCATCCCATTTTTTCCCATTGTCCTATTTTTCCAGAATTCCCCAGCACCAAGGAATCAGCAGAATCTGAAACCCTCAGTTGCCATGCCAACAACAAAACTACATTCTCTACAAAGCCGCATACCTGTTAGACAACAAGTCTCACCCGCATCTCACACATACCCAAAACAAAGTCCGACTAAAGATTAGTCAGGATAGAGACAATTGTAACAGAGCGCATTTGTAAGTAGCACCACTAGCAAACGAAAGAACTAATCCGATGTGTGCCGTAGAACTTCCACGTGGGGTAAACCAAAAAAAAAAAAAAAAAAAAAAAAAAAAAAAAAAAAAAAAAAAAAAAAAAAAAAAAAAAAAAAAAAAAAAAAAAAAAAAAAAAAAAAAAAAAAAAAAAAAAAAAAAAAAAAAAAAAAAAAAAAAAAAAAAAAAAAAAAAAAAAAAAAAAAAAAAAAAAAAAAAAAAAAAAAAAAAAAAAAAAAAAAAAAAAAAAAAAAAAAAAAAAAAAAAAAAAAAAAAAAAAAAAAAAAAAAAAAAAAAAAAAAAAAAAAAAAAAAAAAAAAAAAAAAAAAAAAAAAAAAAAAAAAAAAAAAAAAAAAAAAAAAAAAAAAAAAAAAAAAAAAAAAAAAAAAAAAAAAAAAAAAAAAAAAAAAAAAAAAAAAAAAAAAAAAAAAAAAAAAAAAAAAAAAAAAAAAAAAAAAAAAAAAAAAAAAAAAAAAAAAAAAAAAAAAAAAAAAAAAAAAAAAAAAAAAAAAAAAAAAAAAAAAAAAAAAAAAAAAAAAAAAAAAAAAAAAAAAAAAAAAAAAAAAAAAAAAAAAAAAAAAAAAAAAAAAAAAAAAAAAAAAAAAAAAAAAAAAAAAAAAAAAAAAAAAAAAAAAAAAAAAAAAAAAAAAAAAAAAAAAAAAAAAAAAAAAAAAAAAAAAAAAAAAAAAAAAAAAAAAAAAAAAAAAAAAAAAAAAAAAAAAAAAAAAAAAAAAAAAAAAAAAAAAAAAAAAAAAAAAAAAAAAAAAAAAAAAAAAAAAAAAAAAAAAAAAAAAAAAAAAAAAAAAAAAAAAAAAAAAAAAAAAAAAAAAAAAAAAAAAAAAAAAAAAAAAAAAAAAAAAAAAAAAAAAAAAAAAAAAAAAAAAAAAAAAAAAAAAAAAAAAAAAAAAAAAAAAAAAAAAAAAAAAAAAAAAAAAAAAAAAAAAAAAAAAAAAAAAAAAAAAAAAAAAAAAAAAAAAAAAAAAAAAAAAAAAAAAAAAAAAAAAAAAAAAAAAAAAAAAAAAAAAAAAAAAAAAAAAAAAAAAAAAAAAAAAAAAAAAAAAAAAAAAAAAAAAAAAAAAAAAAAAAAAAAAAAAAAAAAAAAAAAAAAAAAAAAAAAAAAAAAAAAAAAAAAAAAAAAAAAAAAAAAAAAAAAAAAAAAAAAAAAAAAAAAAAAAAAAAAAAAAAAAAAAAAAAAAAAAAAAAAAAAAAAAAAAAAAAAAAAAAAAAAAAAAAAAAAAAAAAAAAAAAAAAAAAAAAAAAAAAAAAAAAAAAAAAAAAAAAAAAAAAAAAAAAAAAAAAAAAAAAAAAAAAAAAAAAAAAAAAAAAAAAAAAAAAAAAAAAAAAAAAAAAAAAAAAAAAAAAAAAAAAAAAAAAAAAAAAAAAAAAAAAAAAAAAAAAAAAAAAAAAAAAAAAAAAAAAAAAAAAAAAAAAAAAAAAAAAAAAAAAAAAAAAAAAAAAAAAAAAAAAAAAAAAAAAAAAAAAAAAAAAAAAAAAAAAAAAAAAAAAAAAAAAAAAAAAAAAAAAAAAAAAAAAAAAAAAAAAAAAAAAAAAAAAAAAAAAAAAAAAAAAAAAAAAAAAAAAAAAAAAAAAAAAAAAAAAAAAAAAAAAAAAAAAAAAAAAAAAAAAAAAAAAAAAAAAAAAAAAAAAAAAAAAAAAAAAAAAAAAAAAAAAAAAAAAAAAAAAAAAAAAAAAAAAAAAAAAAAAAAAAAAAAAAAAAAAAAAAAAAAAAAAAAAAAAAAAAAAAAAAAAAAAAAAAAAAAAAAAAAAAAAAAAAAAAAAAAAAAAAAAAAAAAAAAAAAAAAAAAAAAAAAAAAAAAAAAAAAAAAAAAAAAAAAAAAAAAAAAAAAAAAAAAAAAAAAAAAAAAAAAAAAAAAAAAAAAAAAAAAAAAAAAAAAAAAAAAAAAAAAAAAAAAAAAAAAAAAAAAAAAAAAAAAAAAAAAAAAAAAAAAAAAAAAAAAAAAAAAAAAAAAAAAAAAAAAAAAAAAAAAAAAAAAAAAAAAAAAAAAAAAAAAAAAAAAAAAAAAAAAAAAAAAAAAAAAAAAAAAAAAAAAAAAAAAAAAAAAAAAAAAAAAAAAAAAAAAAAAAAAAAAAAAAAAAAAAAAAAAAAAAAAAAAAAAAAAAAAAAAAAAAAAAAAAAAAAAAAAAAAAAAAAAAAAAAAAAAAAAAAAAAAAAAAAAAAAAAAAAAAAAAAAAAAAAAAAAAAAAAAAAAAAAAAAAAAAAAAAAAAAAAAAAAAAAAAAAAAAAAAAAAAAAAAAAAAAAAAAAAAAAAAAAAAAAAAAAAAAAAAAAAAAAAAAAAAAAAAAAAAAAAAAAAAAAAAAAAAAAAAAAAAAAAAAAAAAAAAAAAAAAAAAAAAAAAAAAAAAAAAAAAAAAAAAAAAAAAAAAAAAAAAAAAAAAAAAAAAAAAAAAAAAAAAAAAAAAAAAAAAAAAAAAAAAAAAAAAAAAAAAAAAAAAAAAAAAAAAAAAAAAAAAAAAAAAAAAAAAAAAAAAAAAAAAAAAAAAAAAAAAAAAAAAAAAAAAAAAAAAAAAAAAAAAAAAAAAAAAAAAAAAAAAAAAAAAAAAAAAAAAAAAAAAAAAAAAAAAAAAAAAAAAAAAAAAAAAAAAAAAAAAAAAAAAAAAAAAAAAAAAAAAAAAAAAAAAAAAAAAAAAAAAAAAAAAAAAAAAAAAAAAAAAAAAAAAAAAAAAAAAAAAAAAAAAAAAAAAAAAAAAAAAAAAAAAAAAAAAAAAAAAAAAAAAAAAAAAAAAAAAAAAAAAAAAAAAAAAAAAAAAAAAAAAAAAAAAAAAAAAAAAAAAAAAAAAAAAAAAAAAAAAAAAAAAAAAAAAAAAAAAAAAAAAAAAAAAAAAAAAAAAAAAAAAAAAAAAAAAAAAAAAAAAAAAAAAAAAAAAAAAAAAAAAAAAAAAAAAAAAAAAAAAAAAAAAAAAAAAAAAAAAAAAAAAAAAAAAAAAAAAAAAAAAAAAAAAAAAAAAAAAAAAAAAAAAAAAAAAAAAAAAAAAAAAAAAAAAAAAAAAAAAAAAAAAAAAAAAAAAAAAAAAAAAAAAAAAAAAAAAAAAAAAAAAAAAAAAAAAAAAAAAAAAAAAAAAAAAAAAAAAAAAAAAAAAAAAAAAAAAAAAAAAAAAAAAAAAAAAAAAAAAAAAAAAAAAAAAAAAAAAAAAAAAAAAAAAAAAAAAAAAAAAAAAAAAAAAAAAAAAAAAAAAAAAAAAAAAAAAAAAAAAAAAAAAAAAAAAAAAAAAAAAAAAAAAAAAAAAAAAAAAAAAAAAAAAAAAAAAAAAAAAAAAAAAAAAAAAAAAAAAAAAAAAAAAAAAAAAAAAAAAAAAAAAAAAAAAAAAAAAAAAAAAAAAAAAAAAAAAAAAAAAAAAAAAAAAAAAAAAAAAAAAAAAAAAAAAAAAAAAAAAAAAAAAAAAAAAAAAAAAAAAAAAAAAAAAAAAAAAAAAAAAAAAAAAAAAAAAAAAAAAAAAAAAAAAAAAAAAAAAAAAAAAAAAAAAAAAAAAAAAAAAAAAAAAAAAAAAAAAAAAAAAAAAAAAAAAAAAAAAAAAAAAAAAAAAAAAAAAAAAAAAAAAAAAAAAAAAAAAAAAAAAAAAAAAAAAAAAAAAAAAAAAAAAAAAAAAAAAAAAAAAAAAAAAAAAAAAAAAAAAAAAAAAAAAAAAAAAAAAAAAAAAAAAAAAAAAAAAAAAAAAAAAAAAAAAAAAAAAAAAAAAAAAAAAAAAAAAAAAAAAAAAAAAAAAAAAAAAAAAAAAAAAAAAAAAAAAAAAAAAAAAAAAAAAAAAAAAAAAAAAAAAAAAAAAAAAAAAAAAAAAAAAAAAAAAAAAAAAAAAAAAAAAAAAAAAAAAAAAAAAAAAAAAAAAAAAAAAAAAAAAAAAAAAAAAAAAAAAAAAAAAAAAAAAAAAAAAAAAAAAAAAAAAAAAAAAAAAAAAAAAAAAAAAAAAAAAAAAAAAAAAAAAAAAAAAAAAAAAAAAAAAAAAAAAAAAAAAAAAAAAAAAAAAAAAAAAAAAAAAAAAAAAAAAAAAAAAAAAAAAAAAAAAAAAAAAAAAAAAAAAAAAAAAAAAAAAAAAAAAAAAAAAAAAAAAAAAAAAAAAAAAAAAAAAAAAAAAAAAAAAAAAAAAAAAAAAAAAAAAAAAAAAAAAAAAAAAAAAAAAAAAAAAAAAAAAAAAAAAAAAAAAAAAAAAAAAAAAAAAAAAAAAAAAAAAAAAAAAAAAAAAAAAAAAAAAAAAAAAAAAAAAAAAAAAAAAAAAAAAAAAAAAAAAAAAAAAAAAAAAAAAAAAAAAAAAAAAAAAAAAAAAAAAAAAAAAAAAAAAAAANTTTTTACTGCTGAGAAGGTACACCTATCCCTCTTTTTGCACAGTGGATACATTTCAAAAAATGTTGTGTAAAAAACATTGCATAAAAATGTACAGTACATGCATCCTATAGAAAAATGCTTGATAGAATCTGCAACTTCAATAGAATGAAAAAATAAGCAATTTATAAAAGAAACACAAGCTTCTTTAATTCTAACATTATTTATCATTAACATTGTTTGCACAAGAGAAGTGATAAATATTACTATAATTTCCTTTTTAATTATCCGTTTATTAACAACTATATATTTACGAATTTAACTTTTCAAGTCAAAAAAATTTTTTTATTCAGATGAGACGGAATCAAAATGGATTAATATTTGAAGGCAAATATTTGGAATTTGCACACTCCGTTTGTCCAAATTGTGCTAAAACACTATCAAAGCTTTATTTATTTTATGGATGTGACCTTAATAAAGATCAAGAATCAAAGATCACTGAAGATCAAAATAATAGCCAAAGTTTAGGTAATCATATGTACAATAAATTCAATCTAGCCACCACTAATGAAATTTACAATTGCTATAATGGTGTAAGAAGACTCTTAAATGTAAAATCTTAAATACTACATGTTATTCTAAAGTGGAGATATGTTTAATTTTTGTTATTGAATGTTTATTTTCCATCTTTCTTCATCGTCATGTACCCCCTTGTAACAGGCGACTGCCTATTATGTTCAA
Organism: Centruroides sculpturatus; assembly: GCF_000671375.1. Taxonomy (NCBI): domain Eukaryota; kingdom Metazoa; phylum Arthropoda; class Arachnida; order Scorpiones; family Buthidae; genus Centruroides; species Centruroides sculpturatus. Next base: position 351,495 of record NW_019384522.1, read on the forward strand.
TAAACTAAACTAAACTAAACTAAACATTGTTTGCACATAAATATAGTAAACACAAAGTAGCATAGGAAACATAAAATCAACATACAGTATTCTCTGATGTACATATAGTACTGTGCTGTGCTGTGCTTAAAAAAGATAACTAAAATCTTGATTTCAACAAAAAAGTAACTGTTTTAACAATAATACAATTTTAACAAAAAGTTAAATTAAAAAAATTTTCAAATAAACTGTTTTTCCCTGTGTAAGAATCAATTGCATAAAAAGAGAATTAATTTTCTTTTGTCAACTGTGTTATTTCAAAACTGTAAAAATAGACCACATAAAAAAGAGGGATAGAGGTACTGCACTCATTAGAATGAAGGCAGAGTCAACCCCAGAATAGCAATTAATATTTTTTTGCTTAGTCCAGAGAATTAAATCCTGGCTATCCAGACCAGAAGTTGATGCATCAGTCAGTACTTCAGTTTACACACGTAAGACGTCTTATGTACACAAAAGATGCCCCAGATCTACAATCCTGTTAATGGGCTCTGTGGGTACTACTAAAGTATATATAGATTAGGGGTGGATAAGAAGTCATTGGTGAAGAGGTAAAACAGTGTCTTTACATTGAAAGTTCTTCATTGTGTTCAAATTTTACAAATGTCAGTGCAACAAGTATATACAACTTGTAGCTCATTTTTAACATCACTGGTAGTTCAAGTTAATTAACAAACAAAAGTATAACAAAAGTTACTAAATATTTATTTATAAATAGCAGTCAGAACTTTAAGCATATATAGATTATGGAAATAAAATTTGATGTAATACATTTATTGATTTTTAGTCATTAATACATTTTATATAAGTTTAACTTAACCAAAACTAGTGTAAAATTTCATTTTGGTTTCTGATTCAGCTGCAAAATCTGGTTTTGTGCAGACCTTACCTGTCTGTGAAAAATGCAACAATACCAGATCTGATACCCAGGGAAAAGTATCGATACCCAGGGAAAAGTATCAATACTGGTATCAGTATCAGACCAAAAGTATCAAGTACAAAAAGTACTCAGTTTCAAAGAAAAGTATCTGTATCAGCAGTATCAGGATATCCCTATGTGTGAATGAGACACCATAGTTGTTAATGTTATCAAGTAGCATTCTAAAGAAATTCCACCTATTTTCCAAATTTTAGAGACCATCCCTTCAAAATTTTTAGCAATACAGATTAAAAATAATCAAGAGAAACAAATTAGAATTTAAAAAATTATCAGTTAATTACTGTTAACCTCACAACATTCGGAGGAAAAGACAAAGGGGGTGACTGTTGTTTCCCCTTTTCAACTAGTTTAAGTGTTAGTTATTGTCTTATTCACATCATGAGAATATACATAATTCATACTAAATAAGAGAAAAGAAGGACTAAAAATAACCAATCAAATTTATTTCTTATTACATCAACTTCCTCTGGAATAAAATCATAATTAATAAGAAAAAAAACGAATAAAACAAAAGGGAATGGATGAAAAAATAGGGAAAGAGGAGAGTTAACACATCATCAAGAAAGAGTAAACACGGCAGAAGAAAATCACACCAGAGATGAGTGTCAAATCTAGAGGAGATAGAATCAACACAAAGAAACATAGAGATTAAAGAAAAGAGGCAAGCATAGAAAAGAAACAGAAACTGAAGAGAAGAAAGATCCTTGAAGAAAAGACAGCAACTCTTTTCATGTTATGTTGTGAGTTGCAAATTTCAGATTATTTCCTTGCTAGGTACACCTTAGGCTTATTTGGCTAAATTTGGAGGATAGGCTTTGTTTATGCAAATGTAAATATAATGTTATCCTATATTTTACATTATTATAAAAATTGCAGAGTAATCCCAATAATAAAAATAATTGGGTCTATCAGTTATCTAATAATCTAAATAATTATGATATTTTTATACGGACATTATTGGAAAAAATAAATTTAAAGATTATCTTTTTACTCAATTGATTCAAACTTTATTTGAAACTAAAAATCATAACTGGTAAACAGTTATATTGAATTTTCCTAATATAACAATTTATATTTTTTATTTCCCAACATAAGGTTCCTAATATAATTATTAATTTTTAAATTTGCCTTAAATTCTTAAATTTTTTTACACAGATTAAATAGAACAAGTCAATTTATCATCATTTTGGGTACTTATGACCTAGTAAATGATGTCATAGCTATAATAATAAGTTGTCAAAGATACATATATTCTGTTTATGTAAAAATGGCCATGAATTTTAAATTATTATAATTTGACAGATATTAAAAACTATTAAAGAAGAAAAATTAATGTAAATTATTTTCATAAAATTAATTTGATGATAATACTTAAATTGTTTAATATATTTCAAAAAGAAATTGCATAAGTTTAATTTTAAATAATGCCTGGTTGTTGGAAAAACTTATGACAGTCAAGATAATTATCAATGTATTGATTATTATTGATCAAATGTTAGATCACTATGTATTCATATAATTTATTTGGTCTTAAAAATTTTTATGTAAACCTTTTGTAACAAGAATGTATTCTTATCATAATATCACAATAAAGATGGAATAAAATGGAATGAATTTCAATAATCATATTTGTTGAAAACAATGATTTGTATATATATATATGAAATCAAATAGTTACAAAAGAAAATTAAGATAAAACAAAACAAAGATAGAGAAGAATAATATCTAAAAAAGTGATGTAATTTATAAAATATGTTTGAGATTCTTAATCAATTAAGTATATGATATATTTATTTCACTAATAGCACTTGTTTGGAATTTTATAGTTATTTACAGTAGACAAATAACAAGGGGTTAAATTAGACAAATAGTAAAGCTTTAAAGCTTTACTATTTGTATACTTCTGCTCATAACCCGAGTTATCTCAGACTGTGCACAAGGATGCATGGTCCATAGCCCAAGATATCTCAGGCATGGACTTTAAGGGGCCTCAAAAAAGAGCCTTGATTTATAACTTTTCCAAAAATGTATGGATCAGCATATATTCATCTTTATCTATCACCTATGCAAATTTCATGAATTATTTTTGCCGCAAAAACTTTTTATGGCAATTTATTAATTAGCTAATTAATTGCACTATTGGTTTTTTATGAGAGTTTTTTTTTATCAAATTAATAAAAACGTTCTAAACTTGTATTTCATGGATTTGACATCTGTAAAGTTTTTTTAAATGCTATTGGATGTTTTTTATGACATCAGCAGTTTTTTGTTTTTTATTCAGTAGAATTTTTTTCCATAACTTTTTTTCAGTCCCCCATATTTCAATAGCATAAAAATTGAAAATTTTGTGTTATATTTGAATAGATGCAGTAAGTTAGTTCCCCTCCTGCTTTAAACCAATATTACCCTGAGGCGTACATGAGTACCACCCAGGAAAGCTGACACTAGCTGTTCTCAAGGTCAACCAGTTTGTAAACAATGTAGCCTGCACATGTGAAATATCACACCTTATTAAATGAAAGAATAACAATAGGTGCAGCTATATTTATCAAATAAAAGCATTTATTTTAAATTATTTTTATTTCTTTATATACTTTTTTTGTAAAAACACTTTTTGGGGGTTTTATTTCGCAGGAATTATTTCCTGGCAATTTTTTTGGATGTCAGATTCGCGTTTAAGTGGAAATAATTATTTAATATAAAAAATCAATTACTTATGGATTTCCAAGTGACATTCTGCATGGAATAAATGTATGCAAGTGGTTAAATAAGATTACTACTTTAAATAAGATTTTGATAAAACATACCTTGCAACATGATCCATTAATCGAGTTTGAAGTAGAAGATTTTTACTAGGTAATAAATTTTCACAAATGTTGTTTTGACTGCTTCGAACTGCAACACCATTGCCAACACATAATGAGCATAGAACATCCAAAACCTATAAAATAAACAAATAAAAATTCAAATATCATTTAATTTGATTTGATTTCATTGAATTTTAAATTTTTTTATATCAAACTTAATTAAAATGAAAAGTTTTGTGGAAATTATTTTCTCTTTATTTTTTAACTGTTCTTTAATTTTTCAAAATTTTTGTTGAATTTATAGTTTGTAATGTTATCACTTTTGATAGTTAATAATATTCTCATGTTTTTGAAAAAAAAAAAAATCATTACTACCCATTACTTTTAGCAATGTATATTTTTCATTTTAGCATTTATGTTACTTTTTTTCGGATGGATACCAAGTAATTTAGATCATTATAATGCATATCATAAAATACCTGAAAAGCTGAGGTTGATTAGTCCTTTAATTAAGAGATTTATGATAGCATTAGATATGATAAAAAAACTAAACTACTACTATTTCTGTATAATCATATAATATTTAAATATGCTATCCTACAAATATCTCTCTTTCTAGGTTGTGACATTATTATGTTTTTTGACAAGTTAAACTATGTATGGAATAAGACTCATTATTTTAATCTGGACTGAGTTATATAAATAAATTAACTGAACTTACAAGTTAAAATTACTTTGAACCAATTTAAAAAACTTTATAAGGATAATATACTTCTCTAATATATCTACTAAGGAAGCTCCTCAAATATATAATATAGGTATCCCTCATATAACACAATAGTTACATTCCAAAAAATACCATGTTATGCAAATTTGTGCTATATGAAGCAAAGGACTAATGTTATATTCCAGAAGTTAACAAAAGTATACTATTCTTTTTTGTTACTAAGAGACATATGTTTATTAAAGCAATAGATAATTTATTTCCAATCAATAATTAACCAACAATCACAATTAAAAGTGCTGTATTATGCATTAATATTAATTTTAGTTAAATGAGGGTGTTTTCTTTTTATAAAGTATCATCATCATCTCATCTTTTTTGCTGATCTTGATCAAAAGTATCAGCGACATTTTCATATTTACTATTTTTATTATAAAAAATTTTTATGGATGGTAAAATAAAAACATATTATTAAATGAAAATTTGTTCTAGAGGGTCATGTTTGTTCACTCAAGTACTGAGTGATGTTTTTCCAGAATATGTGTTGAAATATCGAATTGTTCAAGTACTGAAGTACTGCCATATTTCATTCATCGTTTTTTAAATAATTGCTTACCTACAGTTTTAAAAAAAAATGTTAATAACACTTACCTAAAAATGTTTAATTTTTGTATTTAGTAAAGTATTTATTTAATCTTAAGAGCTAAAGTCTGAAAGCAACAATAAAGACACCTGGTTGATAGAAAAGTTAGGACAAAGAAGAATTGCACTATCAGTTTTCATTAAAGTAAATCTTACAAAAAGCACAAAACAATTTGAAAATTTCAATATTCTAAAATCCATGGGCAAATTTGAGACAACATGCATGCTTACTTGAATAAAAAAAATATTGAAAAAAAAGTTTACTCTTAAAAATTGTGAAATTTAGTATAGAGGATTTCCAAAACCTCTATACTATCCAAAACATGTTAGAGCAAAACTGGAAGTCATGTTGTTCAGGAGATATCCTTAATTTTCAAACCATGTTGTAGAAGTACTGTGTTCTATGAGGGCTACCTGTACATACAAAATTGCTTTTCATGGAATAAACTTTTCAAACATGCTTCAAAATCTCAAATTCTTTTAAAATATACTACTCACACATTCATCTTCAAGAATTAACTAAAGAAATAAAAATTGGACAGATTACCAAATATCAATCAAGTGCCATACCAGGACAAATAATAAACACACATGATAAAGGAATGTCTTATTCATTGGTGGTTACTTCTTGCATGACATACAGGAAAATTAACTTTCGTTACAAAAGTATCATCACCACAATTACTATGATAAGACAAAAACCAAGGATATGTTTATAAAGTCAAACAAGTTAAACAAACTATTAACAAGCCAGTCATAAAGTACTAATTCTGCTCAGTGTACATACTCAATGCTGATAGCATTTTAAATGAAACATTAATGAAATTCTTAAAAGAAATAATCAGTTTACATTATGAAGAAAATGGCATCTGGTAATACTGGTGTTTCTACATCTACTCAAGTGTGTAATTTCTGTATTAAAAGATTAAATGTTACAAATAACTGCCCACTTTAAGTAATCTAAGAAAAATATCTCAGATAAAAATACACTAATAACATTTATAACTTTGATTTTACAAAAAGTTATTTTGTTGTAAACAAATCAGTCAAAATATTCAGCAAAAGAATAACAATGATATCATTATAAATGAGAATAATATCATTGTCATTGATAATTGTATCATGTATCATTGATAACTCATTCAACTTTTCAAACATACCCCAATATAAGAGAAAAAGTGTTTACTAACTTTTTGAAAATTTTCATTCATCAAAAACAAGTTTTGGTTTGATTAAAGTATAATTTTTATGATATTTTACATTGTTCCTGAAAACTGGTTTATAAGTGTAGTAATTATAGATCAAACTGAAATAGCTCAAAAAGCTTAAATATTTGACTTACTCTTATTAAAATTATATTCATAAAATTAATTAACATGTTATGAGCTTTAGTATAAAATTAGTAATTTAATTAGAAAAATGTCTTCTAATTAATTATCAATTATAATATATTAACCTATTAATTTAAAAATAATTCATGAATATCAGAAATAATCTTATCTTTCCTTGTACTAATAAATATTAACAATTTTAATTACTTTTACAAAAGATATTCTTAAAACATTTTTAATTTAGATTTTTGTTCAATGTTAGTTAACTGGCTTTTAAAAATAATGATCGTTTGGCCAAGAAAAATGAATGCCATTTACATACTGAATTAAATAAAATCTCTCTCAACAGTAAACTTATTTGTTATATATTATTATTTACCACTCCAAACATTTTATACCTTTGGATCCCTTCCATGCTTCTCTAATAAGGAAATAATAACTTTAATGTGTTCTTCCTTCATCATATTTAGAGCTTCAGGACTGTCAATTAAAACACAATGCAATACATCCAACATGCCTATAAAAATAACAATTCACTTTTAAATTTGTTGTAAAAATAATAAAAGTTCTAAAATAAACTTTGAGATATACTATAAGATAAACTATTTTAATAAAATATTTATCATGTACAGTTATAAAAATTAATTAAATTTAAAAAATCTAGTTTATATAATTTTGAAAGTTTAATAATTTATCTACACATTTTATACATTTAAGATAAATAATTTTTATTAATAATCATTAATAAATTACCTGTGCCTTCAGTAGCCTGTTGGCTGCCTAATCTGCTAAATAACCAATCCAATCTATGAGATTGTGCAAATTGTGCACAGTTAGTATGATTTCCTTTAATTATTGCAGCTATAATTCAAAAAATATATATTACATAAACATGCATTGAAATTTCAATATATTTTTTATAGTAATAATTTGTCAACAGATTATATGAAACTTAAAGATATTAACTGTTTTATGTTAGAAAAATTTTTAAATTAATTGTTGAAATTGTTAATATCAGAATCCAACATCATTGAAGAACAATTAAATTTGAAAAATTAAATTGTTCTTCAATGATGTTGGATTCTGATAATGGATATTTGAATTCAAAAATATCTTACTAATTTATTTAGTTATATAAAGCTTATTTATTTATTTTAAAAACTAGGAAAATAATAAGAAAAATTCTATATAAATATAAATGTTGTTTGAAAATACAAGTTTTAATTTTATAAATATTTTAAATACCTAATAATTGATAAAGATATCCTGATATTGCATCCCAATTTTGACCAGCTTCTTCACCCATAAATGAGACTAAATATCCCTGATTTGTGATAACATTAATCTTGTCAATTGTTTCCAAAATCAGGTTCAGAATACCCTGAAAAACAAAAAGTATTATTATAATTAATTATAAAACGGCTGAATACAATTAGATTATTGTGTACCACATCAGAATAAAAATAAGTTTTATGTACCAAATAGTTTAAATTAGAAGTTAAAATAGTTTAAATTAAATTTAAAGACAATAAAAATAAAACTAAAAGTTTTGTAAACTTGAAGATGGACTATTGAATAGGTTGAAAATGTTAGTTTATATCAAAATAAATCATCTCAGCAAATTAAGGGGCTTGGTGAGGATTGTGTATTAAAAATAAAACCTTCACAAAATTTGAGATAAATTTTCTAGAATATGAAAAAGATAATTTTGTAAAAAAAAATTTAGTTCCAAAAATCTCTATATGAAAATGTTGTGTTATCATTAACAAAAGGAGTGTCATCCAAATAATCTTACCATAATGTTTATTATTCTTAAACAAATATAAAACAAACCTTATTAAAATATAAAATTAATACAGTAATACCTCGATCTACGCGAACCCGGAGTTATGCGAATTTCAAATCTCGTCGATTCGTCTTTTGTTTGAGCGCCATACAACTTTTGATTACTCACTCCCCCACACTATTGTTCAGCTTACATGTTCGGACGTGTAGTGCAGAATCGACACACAGCTACAATTTATTACGTGTTATTTATTTCTGTGTTTGTTATATCTACGGAGACTTGAGAGACTCTGTGTGGTGATTTCTTGTAACCATGAACAAATCAAAAGACGAGATAAGATTAACGAGAACATTTATTAGCTTACATATATCTGACTTGGATTTTACACAAATTGCGAAATTATACCCCGACTTACGTGAATTCGACTTACACGGTTACCGCTCAGTCCCACCTATCGCGTAAGTTCGGGGTATTACTGTATTCTATTCTATGTTATATTGTTGTATAAACATAAACAAATAAATAAAGAATTGCTATTTTTCTACAATGAACTTCAAAATCTGTATCAAAGTTTCATCTATAACATTAGATCTACATTCAGCCAATCATATAAGTCTAACATCACACTCCAGAAAACTGGAAGTTTTACCACTATTTGTCTCTCACTTCAAAGATTTAATTGAGGATTTCAAGTACTTACAACACACTTTGATTTAAAACTTTGTCATAATTTGCATATATATTTATTAAATGTTTTCCTAATTATTTTGTGTTTGTAATTGTTTGAGATAAAATTAATTATTGTTTAAGATTATAATAGTGATGTATCAAGTTTCATTACAGGGCAGTTCTATTTTACCTTCTAAAATTTACTTTTTTAATTTCTACATTCTATAATTTATTTTTTCCTAAATATCCATCTCTTATGTAGTCAATCAACATGATTAATTTTAAATTATTTTTTACTTTATAAACATAAAAGCTGTCCATAAATTACATGATACAAATGTGAGTGGGTATACAGATAGTCATTATAATGCATCACAAAGAGTGGGATGTTTACAAAAGCATTATATAATTCTAGGATCTCAGCCCTCAATAACAATAATTCATTTTTGTTTCCAAAGAGTTGCATAGCAAACTCTAGTGTTTATGTCATTGCTTTGTACATAATTAATAAAATAATGTAATGTTCAATACCCTATGCTATCTATATATTAGTCTTTAGTACAATTAGAGGAATCTATCTAGAATATGCATAGTATAATTTTGGAGATAAATACTAGATGCATTATAGAATGTTGTAGTAGCAGAATGGTAGTTGAAATATATAAATTATTTTATACAATTTATGGATGATTCTATATACTGATTCCTAAAGATTTTTTTAATTATTTAACTATAACAGAACAGCAAGTTCTGACAAATGCTATCAACATGTGAATGATACTGCTAAGTTTTCAGCAAGTTTTAGGACAGTAACTGTATATATGTACTTTTGTTTGTGAGAATCTTAAAACATATTTTTTTCCTCATGTAATAAAATCAACAAAGCAGGCTACATTAGACAAATATCTAAATGATTAAATACTGTATAAGTTTAATTCACTGTAATATAATAGAACATCGTTAAATAAATAAGAATTATTGAAGAAAAGCTATAATATTTTCATTTCTGCTTAAGAAGTTTCCCACTTAAGAAATTTTTAAGTTGGTCTCTAAAAAACTTAACAAAGTTCTACTATGAATTCAAATGATTTGAGAATATATATCTAAACCAGAATATATATTCTTAACCAAGTTCTACTATATATATATATATATATATATAGTAGAACTTGGTTAAGAATATATATTCTGGTTTAGATATATATTCTCAAATCATTTGAATTCATAGTAGAACTTTGTTAAGTTTTTTAGAGACCAACTTAAAAATTTCTTAAGTGGGAAACTTCTTAAGCAGAAATGAAAATATTATAGCTTTTCTTCAATAATTCTTATTTATTTAACGATGTTCTATTATATTACAGTGAATTAAACTTATACAGTATTTAATCATTTAGATATTTGTCTAATGTAGCCTGCTTTGTTGATTTTATTACATGAGGAAAAAAATATGTTTTAAGATTCTCACAAACAAAAGTACATATATACAGTTACTGTCCTAAAACTTGCTGAAAACTTAGCAGTATCATTCACATGTTGATAGCATTTGTCAGAACTTGCTGTTCTGTTATAGTTAAATAATTAAAAAAATCTTTAGGAATCAGTATATAGAATCATCCATAAATTGTATAAAATAATTTATATATTTCAACTACCATTCTGCTACTACAACATTCTATAATGCATCTAGTATTTATCTCCAAAATTATACTATGCATATTCTAGATAGATTCCTCTAATTGTACTAAAGACTAATATATAGATAGCATAGGGTATTGAACATTACATTATTTTATTAATTATGTACAAAGCAATGACATAAACACTAGAGTTTGCTATGCAACTCTTTGGAAACAAAAATGAATTATTGTTATTGAGGGCTGAGATCCTAGAATTATATAATGCTTTTGTAAACATCCCACTCTTTGTGATGCATTATAATGACTATCTGTATACCCACTCACATTTGTATCATGTAATTTATGGACAGCTTTTATGTTTATAAAGTAAAAAATAATTTAAAATTAATCATGTTGATTGACTACATAAGAGATGGATATTTAGGAAAAAATAAATTATAGAATGTAGAAATTAAAAAAGTAAATTTTAGAAGGTAAAATAGAACTGCCCTGTAATGAAACTTGATACATCACTATTATAATCTTAAACAATAATTAATTTTATCTCAAACAATTACAAACACAAAATAATTAGGAAAACATTTAATAAATATATATGCAAATTATGACAAAGTTTTAAATCAAAGTGTGTTGTAAGTACTTGAAATCCTCAATTAAATCTTTGAAGTGAGAGACAAATAGTGGTAAAACTTCCAGTTTTCTGGAGTGTGATGTTAGACTTATATGATTGGCTGAATGTAGATCTAATGTTATAGATGAAACTTTGATACAGATTTTGAAGTTCATTGTAGAAAAATAGCAATTCTTTATTTATTTGTTTATGTTTATACAACAATATAACATAGAATAGAATACAGTAATACCCCGAACTTACGCGATAGGTGGGACTGAGCGGTAACCGTGTAAGTCGAATTCACGTAAGTCGGGGTATAATTTCGCAATTTGTGTAAAATCCAAGTCAGATATATGTAAGCTAATAAATGTTCTCGTTAATCTTATCTCGTCTTTTGATTTGTTCATGGTTACAAGAAATCACCACACAGAGTCTCTCAAGTCTCCGTAGATATAACAAACACAGAAATAAATAACACGTAATAAATTGTAGCTGTGTGTCGATTCTGCACTACACGTCCGAACATGTAAGCTGAACAATAGTGTGGGGGAGTGAGTAATCAAAAGTTGTATGGCGCTCAAACAAAAGACGAATCGACGAGATTTGAAATTCGCATAACTCCGGGTTCGCGTAGATCGAGGTATTACTGTATTAATTTTATATTTTAATAAGGTTTGTTTTATATTTGTTTAAGAATAATAAACATTATGGTAAGATTATTTGGATGACACTCCTTTTGTTAATGATAACACAACATTTTCATATAGAGATTTTTGGAACTAAATTTTTTTTTACAAAATTATCTTTTTCATATTCTAGAAAATTTATCTCAAATTTTGTGAAGGTTTTATTTTTAATACACAATCCTCACCAAGCCCCTTAATTTGCTGAGATGATTTATTTTGATATAAACTAACATTTTCAACCTATTCAATAGTCCATCTTCAAGTTTACAAAACTTTTAGTTTTATTTTTATTGTCTTTAAATTTAATTTAAACTATTTTAACTTCTAATTTAAACTATTTGGTACATAAAACTTATTTTTATTCTGATGTGGTACACAATAATCTAATTGTATTCAGCCGTTTTATAATTAATTATAATAATACTTTTTGTTTTTCAGGGTATTCTGAACCTGATTTTGGAAACAATTGACAAGATTAATGTTATCACAAATCAGGGATATTTAGTCTCATTTATGGGTGAAGAAGCTGGTCAAAATTGGGATGCAATATCAGGATATCTTTATCAATTATTAGGTATTTAAAATATTTATAAAATTAAAACTTGTATTTTCAAACAACATTTATATTTATATAGAATTTTTCTTATTATTTTCCTAGTTTTTAAAATAAATAAATAAGCTTTATATAACTAAATAAATTAGTAAGATATTTTTGAATTCAAATATCCATTATCAGAATCCAACATCATTGAAGAACAATTTAATTTTTCAAATTTAATTGTTCTTCAATGATGTTGGATTCTGATATTAACAATTTCAACAATTAATTTAAAAATTTTTCTAACATAAAACAGTTAATATCTTTAAGTTTCATATAATCTGTTGACAAATTATTACTATAAAAAATATATTGAAATTTCAATGCATGTTTATGTAATATATATTTTTTGAATTATAGCTGCAATAATTAAAGGAAATCATACTAACTGTGCACAATTTGCACAATCTCATAGATTGGATTGGTTATTTAGCAGATTAGGCAGCCAACAGGCTACTGAAGGCACAGGTAATTTATTAATGATTATTAATAAAAATTATTTATCTTAAATGTATAAAATGTGTAGATAAATTATTAAACTTTCAAAATTATATAAACTAGATTTTTTAAATTTAATTAATTTTTATAACTGTACATGATAAATATTTTATTAAAATAGTTTATCTTATAGTATATCTCAAAGTTTATTTTAGAACTTTTATTATTTTTACAACAAATTTAAAAGTGAATTGTTATTTTTATAGGCATGTTGGATGTATTGCATTGTGTTTTAATTGACAGTCCTGAAGCTCTAAATATGATGAAGGAAGAACACATTAAAGTTATTATTTCCTTATTAGAGAAGCATGGAAGGGATCCAAAGGTATAAAATGTTTGGAGTGGTAAATAATAATATATAACAAATAAGTTTACTGTTGAGAGAGATTTTATTTAATTCAGTATGTAAATGGCATTCATTTTTCTTGGCCAAACGATCATTATTTTTAAAAGCCAGTTAACTAACATTGAACAAAAATCTAAATTAAAAATGTTTTAAGAATATCTTTTGTAAAAGTAATTAAAATTGTTAATATTTATTAGTACAAGGAAAGATAAGATTATTTCTGATATTCATGAATTATTTTTAAATTAATAGGTTAATATATTATAATTGATAATTAATTAGAAGACATTTTTCTAATTAAATTACTAATTTTATACTAAAGCTCATAACATGTTAATTAATTTTATGAATATAATTTTAATAAGAGTAAGTCAAATATTTAAGCTTTTTGAGCTATTTCAGTTTGATCTATAATTACTACACTTATAAACCAGTTTTCAGGAACAATGTAAAATATCATAAAAATTATACTTTAATCAAACCAAAACTTGTTTTTGATGAATGAAAATTTTCAAAAAGTTAGTAAACACTTTTTCTCTTATATTGGGGTATGTTTGAAAAGTTGAATGAGTTATCAATGATACATGATACAATTATCAATGACAATGATATTATTCTCATTTATAATGATATCATTGTTATTCTTTTGCTGAATATTTTGACTGATTTGTTTACAACAAAATAACTTTTTGTAAAATCAAAGTTATAAATGTTATTAGTGTATTTTTATCTGAGATATTTTTCTTAGATTACTTAAAGTGGGCAGTTATTTGTAACATTTAATCTTTTAATACAGAAATTACACACTTGAGTAGATGTAGAAACACCAGTATTACCAGATGCCATTTTCTTCATAATGTAAACTGATTATTTCTTTTAAGAATTTCATTAATGTTTCATTTAAAATGCTATCAGCATTGAGTATGTACACTGAGCAGAATTAGTACTTTATGACTGGCTTGTTAATAGTTTGTTTAACTTGTTTGACTTTATAAACATANATATATTGAAAAATATAAAAACAATAAAAAATTATACTTCAGATGTTAATTTAGTATCAAAAACGTAAAATATTTGAGTAGCCCAAGACATAGACAAAGATTGAAACGCCACAGCACTGGCGAAAATTTAAATTTGCCGACTGGAATTCTTTCGGATGATTGACTTTCGGAAAATCGATGTTCTACTGTAATAACATCAGATGATAACATTGTAAAATACTGATATGCTTATCTGCAAATTTTATTCTTATCTATTACATCTTAGGCCAAACATTTCTTTATCTATCTTCATTATAGGTCTTGTCTATGTTGTATGTGAGATTGATTATTTATAACTAATTTAATGACTTTAAATATATTGTGATTTCAAAGACATTCCTATTCACAAGATGATAATGAAGTTTCAGTTGTGTGCAGTAAATCACGTATTTTTCTTATTAGACTAAAGAATATTATGCAATAAGTTGAATTATTTCGTAAAATATTTAATATTTATTTACTATCTTAATTATAATTCATAATAGTTTCAAGGTAAATAGCTACACGAAAATTTAAACACTAAAAAAATTAACTGATATTTAAATAATAGTTCTTAGAATAGATGCATATATTTAAAAGATTATATGTAGCCTAATCTACGATCAGGACCGGTTGGTTAACTAACCGTAGGACACAAAAGTGCACATGCTCAGACATCCAGTAATTGAGAGAATTCGAAAAATGACAGGCTTTAAAAAAGAAAACGGGCATATTTTATTATTAAAATTTAGTTGAAGGACGGATATACTTTAAATTCTGTGCACAAGGGCATGCTCTGTCTACTTGTAAGTTAAAATTTTTAAGTTCAATATAGCCTGTAGACAGAGCATTTCAATTCCGTTGTTTTCGGTTTTTTTATTATTATAATATTTTGTTAATATAATAATACAGTAGACTTTCGATTACCCGAGGTTCCGCATTATCCGAGCCGAACCTGAAAGTGAATAAAATATTTTTCTTATACAATAATTTATAAAATAAAGTTTAAAATAATAGCGTGCATTACAAAATGTTTTTTTACCTTTTAACATTTACTTTAATTTGAGATAGATCATTTATTTTTAATATTTTAAAATGTATCTACAATAATACACATTCTAATTCTTAAAAACTATTATATGTATTAGCTGTATAATAAATGTTGTATAATTGTTATTATTATATAGCCAACGATTAAATTCACTAAAGTGTAAAAAGAGACTTAAAAGTAATAAAAAACTAAATCTCATCTCATGTAAATCTTTTCTACATTGCATCGGTCCACATTACCTTGAATAATCAGGTTTTATTGTATACATATAATAAATAATATAAAAATGTTGTTCTTATATAATGATTAAATTCAATAAAGTGTAAAAAGAGACTTAAAAGTGATGTAATAAATATTTTACATTCATAATTTTTATTCCAAAATGACCAAGGTCATCTGTTTTATCTGAGTTTTAGGTTATCTCCAAGGTAACATTGGTTCACATTATCTTAAATAATCAGGGTTCTACTTTATAAGAGATACAAAAAGATTCAGTCATTTTTGTACTAAACATCATCGTTTTAGCTATATATATAGCTAAAATGATGGTGTTTAGTATTATTATTTATTGGGTTATACTCGGTTGAAACCAATGGCTGTGTACTATAGCAACCAAAAACAAAAATTAAATATGTGTTTCAGTGTCTGTATTCAGGAATTTCCTAACAATGTGGCATGTATTCAATATATGGCCTTCTGTAGTGTGATGTATTTATTTATATTACAATTGAATAGAAATACATACATCACACTACAGGCTTTTGTGTAGTGTGTGTGGTATCACACCTGTACAGGAGAAAACAACAGGTACAATAAGCATCCTATCCATCCTCCACAGATGCCTTATTTCCTGGGCGAGTTATGTGTACTTGCTAATTTTTTCAGTGCATGTGTTTTGTACATTGTAAGTGTTTGGAACGGCTATGTCTATAATGTATGTGATTTTATTGTGTTTGTCAATGAGTGTGATGTCTGGTCTGTTGTGGTAAATTGCTTTATCTGTGATTATGGCTCTGTCGTAGTACATTTTGTGCGTGTTGTTTTCCAATACTGTCTGTGGAATGTTGGTTTCCAATACTGTCTTGTAGTATGGTTCGTGAATGTCTACCAATATGTGTTTCTTTGCAAGCTCTTGACGTATTATATTTGCTACTTGATTGTGTCTATGTAAGTAATCTGTCTGTGCCAAGAGCTTGCAACCAGAAGTGATGTGTTGGCATGATGTGACACTTTCTGCATGTGTCATTTGTGAGTGTTGTATCTTTGAGTATGTGTTTTCTGTAATTTTTAGTATTTATAACCTGATCCTGTATGGCAATCATGAATCCTTCCGTCTCCCCAGAGGCATCCCCGATCTAACCAGCTGTTTGATGCATTTTGTCAACAAAATCCTGGGCCAGGTCATAAGGATGCCTGCCATGGAGTGCCTTTTGAGCCCACGATTGCTTAATGGTGTCTATCCTTTTAATATGTTGTGTCATGTCCATATGATGTGAGTGTAAGTTTAATGGTGTGTTATTTGAGTCTGCTTTATATAATTGTGATGTTTCTTGTTTCTTGTAGAAAAACTCTTGCAGTGACTGTATTTGTTTGTAGTAAAGGTTAACTATGTCAATCATCCGTCATCTTTACGTGGAAGGGTTAATCTTTCTGTGGTGGATTTAGGATGATGTTGTTTATGCTTAGTAAGTGTTGTTCTTGTTTTCCTTTGGAGTTGCTCAAGATCTGTATGAATCCAATGTATAACTCCAAAAGAGTATGTGAGTACTGGGATGACATATGTGTTTATTGCTTTAACTGTGTGATTTGCATTTAACTGTGTTCTGAAGATAGCATTTAACCTACTTTGGTATTCTTTCATTAATCTTTGCTTTATTTGTGTATGTTTTGTTAGTTTGGCTTGTTGGAATCCTAGATACTTGTAGAAATTGTCCTCTTCCATGGATTCAATAACGTCTCCATTTCCAAGTGCAAAATCTTCTTTCTTCAGGATTCCTTTTTCTATGTGAAGTGTTTTGCATTTGTCTAAGCCAAGCTCCATTTGTATGTCCTTAGTGTATGAGTGTGTGATTTGTAGGAGTTGATGAAGTTGTTTCTGTGTAGATGCATAAAGTTTTATGTCAACCATGTACATGAGATGTGACGGCGTAAACCGTATTATTTTTTCATATCTAATATTGTAGCCATATTGCGTGTTGTTTAACATGTTGGATAATGGATTCATGGCTAGGCAGAACCAGAGAGGACTCAAAGAATCTCCTTGAAAAATTCCTCACCTAATGAATATTTCATTTGTTTGTATGGAAGTGTTACTAACCCTAAGATGAAGTGTTGTTCTCCAGTGCTGCATAGTGTTTTTGAAGAATGCAATGAGTGATGGATGTATTTTGTACATGTGTAGAATATGTAGCAGCCAACTGTGTGGAACACTGTCGAATGCTTTTCTGTANAATCCGATGTGTGCCGTAGAACTTCCACGTGGGGTAAAAAAAAAAAAAAAAAAAAAATGAGAGAGAGAGTAAATTGTGAAATTTAATTATTGTACAAAAAGAGCAAAAAAATAATAATAATTGTCAGAATAAAATTATATGAAAAATAACTGTATCGGAATAATATAAAAATTGTCAGAAGTTGTTGACTATATTGATAACATTAATGTCGGAAATTGAACAAGTGTCTTTTGATTACATGCGATAATAACCGCATTTTGTTGATGTTACACAATGTATTAACAGAGAGAGCTTTCATTGTAAAATCAATGTTAACCAACATCAAAATTGTCCAGTATATTATATATATGTTACCAAATTATTATTAGTATTATTTTGTATAACTTTAATTTTAGTCAACTTATTTTAAACTAATAATGTCATCTCTTTAAATGATAAGTTAGAAATTTTATTGTATTTTAAATTATATATGTATTTTATATTCCTTTTTTTCTTCTGTCTATTTGTTCATCAAATTAATTGTTAGCTACCAGACAAGATTCCCTTTGCACCCACACATCATAGCTGTGTAAATAGGGATGTCCCAATAGCATAAAAGAATCAATACTGATATCATGAGTAATTTTAAAGTATCAATACCCGTACTGGTAGTCTTAAAGAATCAATACTGGCCAGTATTGGTATCAGATTTTGAAACTAAAAATCTTGTCAATTGTTGTTGTTCAGTCTGTTGCATCACCTTCCAGTTGTTTTTACTGCTGAGAAGGTACACCTATCCCTCTTTTTGCACAGTGGATACATTTCAAAAAATGTTGTGTAAAAAACATTGCATAAAAATGTACAGTACATGCATCCTATAGAAAAATGCTTGATAGAATCTGCAACTTCAATAGAATGAAAAAATAAGCAATTTATAAAAGAAACACAAGCTTCTTTAATTCTAACATTATTTATCATTAACATTGTTTGCACAAGAGAAGTGATAAATATTACTATAATTTCCTTTTTAATTATCCGTTTATTAACAACTATATATTTACGAATTTAACTTTTCAAGTCAAAAAAATTTTTTTATTCAGATGAGACGGAATCAAAATGGATTAATATTTGAAGGCAAATATTTGGAATTTGCACACTCCGTTTGTCCAAATTGTGCTAAAACACTATCAAAGCTTTATTTATTTTATGGATGTGACCTTAATAAAGATCAAGAATCAAAGATCACTGAAGATCAAAATAATAGCCAAAGTTTAGGTAATCATATGTACAATAAATTCAATCTAGCCACCACTAATGAAATTTACAATTGCTATAATGGTGTAAGAAGACTCTTAAATGTAAAATCTTAAATACTACATGTTATTCTAAAGTGGAGATATGTTTAATTTTTGTTATTGAATGTTTATTTTCCATCTTTCTTCATCGTCATGTACCCCCTTGTAACAGGCGACTGCCTATTATGTTCAATAAACTAAACTAAACTAAACTAAACATTGTTTGCACATAAATATAGTAAACACAAAGTAGCATAGGAAACATAAAATCAACATACAGTATTCTCTGATGTACATATAGTACTGTGCTGTGCTGTGCTTAAAAAAGATAACTAAAATCTTGATTTCAACAAAAAAGTAACTGTTTTAACAATAATACAATTTTAACAAAAAGTTAAATTAAAAAAATTTTCAAATAAACTGTTTTTCCCTGTGTAAGAATCAATTGCATAAAAAGAGAATTAATTTTCTTTTGTCAACTGTGTTATTTCAAAACTGTAAAAATAGACCACATAAAAAAGAGGGATAGAGGTACTGCACTCATTAGAATGAAGGCAGAGTCAACCCCAGAATAGCAATTAATATTTTTTTGCTTAGTCCAGAGAATTAAATCCTGGCTATCCAGACCAGAAGTTGATGCATCAGTCAGTACTTCAGTTTACACACGTAAGACGTCTTATGTACACAAAAGATGCCCCAGATCTACAATCCTGTTAATGGGCTCTGTGGGTACTACTAAAGTATATATAGATTAGGGGTGGATAAGAAGTCATTGGTGAAGAGGTAAAACAGTGTCTTTACATTGAAAGTTCTTCATTGTGTTCAAATTTTACAAATGTCAGTGCAACAAGTATATACAACTTGTAGCTCATTTTTAACATCACTGGTAGTTCAAGTTAATTAACAAACAAAAGTATAACAAAAGTTACTAAATATTTATTTATAAATAGCAGTCAGAACTTTAAGCATATATAGATTATGGAAATAAAATTTGATGTAATACATTTATTGATTTTTAGTCATTAATACATTTTATATAAGTTTAACTTAACCAAAACTAGTGTAAAATTTCATTTTGGTTTCTGATTCAGCTGCAAAATCTGGTTTTGTGCAGACCTTACCTGTCTGTGAAAAATGCAACAATACCAGATCTGATACCCAGGGAAAAGTATCGATACCCAGGGAAAAGTATCAATACTGGTATCAGTATCAGACCAAAAGTATCAAGTACAAAAAGTACTCAGTTTCAAAGAAAAGTATCTGTATCAGCAGTATCAGGATATCCCTATGTGTGAATGAGACACCATAGTTGTTAATGTTATCAAGTAGCATTCTAAAGAAATTCCACCTATTTTCCAAATTTTAGAGACCATCCCTTCAAAATTTTTAGCAATACAGATTAAAAATAATCAAGAGAAACAAATTAGAATTTAAAAAATTATCAGTTAATTACTGTTAACCTCACAACATTCGGAGGAAAAGACAAAGGGGGTGACTGTTGTTTCCCCTTTTCAACTAGTTTAAGTGTTAGTTATTGTCTTATTCACATCATGAGAATATACATAATTCATACTAAATAAGAGAAAAGAAGGACTAAAAATAACCAATCAAATTTATTTCTTATTACATCAACTTCCTCTGGAATAAAATCATAATTAATAAGAAAAAAAACGAATAAAACAAAAGGGAATGGATGAAAAAATAGGGAAAGAGGAGAGTTAACACATCATCAAGAAAGAGTAAACACGGCAGAAGAAAATCACACCAGAGATGAGTGTCAAATCTAGAGGAGATAGAATCAACACAAAGAAACATAGAGATTAAAGAAAAGAGGCAAGCATAGAAAAGAAACAGAAACTGAAGAGAAGAAAGATCCTTGAAGAAAAGACAGCAACTCTTTTCATGTTATGTTGTGAGTTGCAAATTTCAGATTATTTCCTTGCTAGGTACACCTTAGGCTTATTTGGCTAAATTTGGAGGATAGGCTTTGTTTATGCAAATGTAAATATAATGTTATCCTATATTTTACATTATTATAAAAATTGCAGAGTAATCCCAATAATAAAAATAATTGGGTCTATCAGTTATCTAATAATCTAAATAATTATGATATTTTTATACGGACATTATTGGAAAAAATAAATTTAAAGATTATCTTTTTACTCAATTGATTCAAACTTTATTTGAAACTAAAAATCATAACTGGTAAACAGTTATATTGAATTTTCCTAATATAACAATTTATATTTTTTATTTCCCAACATAAGGTTCCTAATATAATTATTAATTTTTAAATTTGCCTTAAATTCTTAAATTTTTTTACACAGATTAAATAGAACAAGTCAATTTATCATCATTTTGGGTACTTATGACCTAGTAAATGATGTCATAGCTATAATAATAAGTTGTCAAAGATACATATATTCTGTTTATGTAAAAATGGCCATGAATTTTAAATTATTATAATTTGACAGATATTAAAAACTATTAAAGAAGAAAAATTAATGTAAATTATTTTCATAAAATTAATTTGATGATAATACTTAAATTGTTTAATATATTTCAAAAAGAAATTGCATAAGTTTAATTTTAAATAATGCCTGGTTGTTGGAAAAACTTATGACAGTCAAGATAATTATCAATGTATTGATTATTATTGATCAAATGTTAGATCACTATGTATTCATATAATTTATTTGGTCTTAAAAATTTTTATGTAAACCTTTTGTAACAAGAATGTATTCTTATCATAATATCACAATAAAGATGGAATAAAATGGAATGAATTTCAATAATCATATTTGTTGAAAACAATGATTTGTATATATATATATGAAATCAAATAGTTACAAAAGAAAATTAAGATAAAACAAAACAAAGATAGAGAAGAATAATATCTAAAAAAGTGATGTAATTTATAAAATATGTTTGAGATTCTTAATCAATTAAGTATATGATATATTTATTTCACTAATAGCACTTGTTTGGAATTTTATAGTTATTTACAGTAGACAAATAACAAGGGGTTAAATTAGACAAATAGTAAAGCTTTAAAGCTTTACTATTTGTATACTTCTGCTCATAACCCGAGTTATCTCAGACTGTGCACAAGGATGCATGGTCCATAGCCCAAGATATCTCAGGCATGGACTTTAAGGGGCCTCAAAAAAGAGCCTTGATTTATAACTTTTCCAAAAATGTATGGATCAGCATATATTCATCTTTATCTATCACCTATGCAAATTTCATGAATTATTTTTGCCGCAAAAACTTTTTATGGCAATTTATTAATTAGCTAATTAATTGCACTATTGGTTTTTTATGAGAGTTTTTTTTTATCAAATTAATAAAAACGTTCTAAACTTGTATTTCATGGATTTGACATCTGTAAAGTTTTTTTAAATGCTATTGGATGTTTTTTATGACATCAGCAGTTTTTTGTTTTTTATTCAGTAGAATTTTTTTCCATAACTTTTTTTCAGTCCCCCATATTTCAATAGCATAAAAATTGAAAATTTTGTGTTATATTTGAATAGATGCAGTAAGTTAGTTCCCCTCCTGCTTTAAACCAATATTACCCTGAGGCGTACATGAGTACTACCCAGGAAAGCTGACACTAGCTGTTCTCAAGGTCAACCAGTTTGTAAACAATGTAGCCTGCACATGTGAAATATCACACCTTATTAAATGAAAGAATAACAATAGGTGCAGCTATATTTATCAAATAAAAGCATTTATTTTAAATTATTTTTATTTCTTTATATACTTTTTTTGTAAAAACACTTTTTGGGGGTTTTATTTCGCAGGAATTATTTCCTGGCAATTTTTTTGGATGTCAGATTCGCGTTTAAGTGGAAATAATTATTTAATATAAAAAATCAATTACTTATGGATTTCCAAGTGACATTCTGCATGGAATAAATGTATGCAAGTGGTTAAATAAGATTACTACTTTAAATAAGATTTTGATAAAACATACCTTGCAACATGATCCATTAATCGAGTTTGAAGTAGAAGATTTTTACTAGGTAATAAATTTTCACAAATGTTGTTTTGACTGCTTCGAACTGCAACACCATTGCCAACACATAATGAGCATAGAACATCCAAAACCTATAAAATAAACAAATAAAAATTCAAATATCATTTAATTTGATTTGATTTCATTGAATTTTAAATTTTTTTATATCAAACTTAATTAAAATGAAAAGTTTTGTGGAAATTATTTTCTCTTTATTTTTTAACTGTTCTTTAATTTTTCAAAATTTTTGTTGAATTTATAGTTTGTAATGTTATCACTTTTGATAGTTAATAATATTCTCATGTTTTTGAAAAAAAAAAAAATCATTACTACCCATTACTTTTAGCAATGTATATTTTTCATTTTAGCATTTATGTTACTTTTTTTCGGATGGATACCAAGTAATTTAGATCATTATAATGCATATCATAAAATACCTGAAAAGCTGAGGTTGATTAGTCCTTTAATTAAGAGATTTATGATAGCATTAGATATGATAAAAAAACTAAACTACTACTATTTCTGTATAATCATATAATATTTAAATATGCTATCCTACAAATATCTCTCTTTCTAGGTTGTGACATTATTATGTTTTTTGACAAGTTAAACTATGTATGGAATAAGACTCATTATTTTAATCTGGACTGAGTTATATAAATAAATTAACTGAACTTACAAGTTAAAATTACTTTGAACCAATTTAAAAAACTTTATAAGGATAATATACTTCTCTAATATATCTACTAAGGAAGCTCCTCAAATATATAATATAGGTATCCCTCATATAACACAATAGTTACATTCCAAAAAATACCATGTTATGCAAATTTGTGCTATATGAAGCAAAGGACTAATGTTATATTCCAGAAGTTAACAAAAGTATACTATTCTTTTTTGTTACTAAGAGACATATGTTTATTAAAGCAATAGATAATTTATTTCCAATCAATAATTAACCAACAATCACAATTAAAAGTGCTGTATTATGCATTAATATTAATTTTAGTTAAATGAGGGTGTTTTCTTTTTATAAAGTATCATCATCATCTCATCTTTTTTGCTGATCTTGATCAAAAGTATCAGCGACATTTTCATATTTACTATTTTTATTATAAAAAATTTTTATGGATGGTAAAATAAAAACATATTATTAAATGAAAATTTGTTCTAGAGGGTCATGTTTGTTCACTCAAGTACTGAGTGATGTTTTTCCAGAATATGTGTTGAAATATCGAATTGTTCAAGTACTGAAGTACTGCCATATTTCATTCATCGTTTTTTAAATAATTGCTTACCTACAGTTTTAAAAAAAAATGTTAATAACACTTACCTAAAAATGTTTAATTTTTGTATTTAGTAAAGTATTTATTTAATCTTAAGAGCTAAAGTCTGAAAGCAACAATAAAGACACCTGGTTGATAGAAAAGTTAGGACAAAGAAGAATTGCACTATCAGTTTTCATTAAAGTAAATCTTACAAAAAGCACAAAACAATTTGAAAATTTCAATATTCTAAAATCCATGGGCAAATTTGAGACAACATGCATGCTTACTTGAATAAAAAAAATATTGAAAAAAAAGTTTACTCTTAAAAATTGTGAAATTTAGTATAGAGGATTTCCAAAACCTCTATACTATCCAAAACATGTTAGAGCAAAACTGGAAGTCATGTTGTTCAGGAGATATCCTTAATTTTCAAACCATGTTGTAGAAGTACTGTGTTCTATGAGGGCTACCTGTACATACAAAATTGCTTTTCATGGAATAAACTTTTCAAACATGCTTCAAAATCTCAAATTCTTTTAAAATATACTACTCACACATTCATCTTCAAGAATTAACTAAAGAAATAAAAATTGGACAGATTACCAAATATCAATCAAGTGCCATACCAGGACAAATAATAAACACACATGATAAAGGAATGTCTTATTCATTGGTGGTTACTTCTTGCATGACATACAGGAAAATTAACTTTCGTTACAAAAGTATCATCACCACAATTACTATGATAAGACAAAAACCAAGGATATGTTTATAAAGTCAAACAAGTTAAACAAACTATTAACAAGCCAGTCATAAAGTACTAATTCTGCTCAGTGTACATACTCAATGCTGATAGCATTTTAAATGAAACATTAATGAAATTCTTAAAAGAAATAATCAGTTTACATTATGAAGAAAATGGCATCTGGTAATACTGGTGTTTCTACATCTACTCAAGTGTGTAATTTCTGTATTAAAAGATTAAATGTTACAAATAACTGCCCACTTTAAGTAATCTAAGAAAAATATCTCAGATAAAAATACACTAATAACATTTATAACTTTGATTTTACAAAAAGTTATTTTGTTGTAAACAAATCAGTCAAAATATTCAGCAAAAGAATAACAATGATATCATTATAAATGAGAATAATATCATTGTCATTGATAATTGTATCATGTATCATTGATAACTCATTCAACTTTTCAAACATACCCCAATATAAGAGAAAAAGTGTTTACTAACTTTTTGAAAATTTTCATTCATCAAAAACAAGTTTTGGTTTGATTAAAGTATAATTTTTATGATATTTTACATTGTTCCTGAAAACTGGTTTATAAGTGTAGTAATTATAGATCAAACTGAAATAGCTCAAAAAGCTTAAATATTTGACTTACTCTTATTAAAATTATATTCATAAAATTAATTAACATGTTATGAGCTTTAGTATAAAATTAGTAATTTAATTAGAAAAATGTCTTCTAATTAATTATCAATTATAATATATTAACCTATTAATTTAAAAATAATTCATGAATATCAGAAATAATCTTATCTTTCCTTGTACTAATAAATATTAACAATTTTAATTACTTTTACAAAAGATATTCTTAAAACATTTTTAATTTAGATTTTTGTTCAATGTTAGTTAACTGGCTTTTAAAAATAATGATCGTTTGGCCAAGAAAAATGAATGCCATTTACATACTGAATTAAATAAAATCTCTCTCAACAGTAAACTTATTTGTTATATATTATTATTTACCACTCCAAACATTTTATACCTTTGGATCCCTTCCATGCTTCTCTAATAAGGAAATAATAACTTTAATGTGTTCTTCCTTCATCATATTTAGAGCTTCAGGACTGTCAATTAAAACACAATGCAATACATCCAACATGCCTATAAAAATAACAATTCACTTTTAAATTTGTTGTAAAAATAATAAAAGTTCTAAAATAAACTTTGAGATATACTATAAGATAAACTATTTTAATAAAATATTTATCATGTACAGTTATAAAAATTAATTAAATTTAAAAAATCTAGTTTATATAATTTTGAAAGTTTAATAATTTATCTACACATTTTATACATTTAAGATAAATAATTTTTATTAATAATCATTAATAAATTACCTGTGCCTTCAGTAGCCTGTTGGCTGCCTAATCTGCTAAATAACCAATCCAATCTATGAGATTGTGCAAATTGTGCACAGTTAGTATGATTTCCTTTAATTATTGCAGCTATAATTCAAAAAATATATATTACATAAACATGCATTGAAATTTCAATATATTTTTTATAGTAATAATTTGTCAACAGATTATATGAAACTTAAAGATATTAACTGTTTTATGTTAGAAAAATTTTTAAATTAATTGTTGAAATTGTTAATATCAGAATCCAACATCATTGAAGAACAATTAAATTTGAAAAATTAAATTGTTCTTCAATGATGTTGGATTCTGATAATGGATATTTGAATTCAAAAATATCTTACTAATTTATTTAGTTATATAAAGCTTATTTATTTATTTTAAAAACTAGGAAAATAATAAGAAAAATTCTATATAAATATAAATGTTGTTTGAAAATACAAGTTTTAATTTTATAAATATTTTAAATACCTAATAATTGATAAAGATATCCTGATATTGCATCCCAATTTTGACCAGCTTCTTCACCCATAAATGAGACTAAATATCCCTGATTTGTGATAACATTAATCTTGTCAATTGTTTCCAAAATCAGGTTCAGAATACCCTGAAAAACAAAAAGTATTATTATAATTAATTATAAAACGGCTGAATACAATTAGATTATTGTGTACCACATCAGAATAAAAATAAGTTTTATGTACCAAATAGTTTAAATTAGAAGTTAAAATAGTTTAAATTAAATTTAAAGACAATAAAAATAAAACTAAAAGTTTTGTAAACTTGAAGATGGACTATTGAATAGGTTGAAAATGTTAGTTTATATCAAAATAAATCATCTCAGCAAATTAAGGGGCTTGGTGAGGATTGTGTATTAAAAATAAAACCTTCACAAAATTTGAGATAAATTTTCTAGAATATGAAAAAGATAATTTTGTAAAAAAAAATTTAGTTCCAAAAATCTCTATATGAAAATGTTGTGTTATCATTAACAAAAGGAGTGTCATCCAAATAATCTTACCATAATGTTTATTATTCTTAAACAAATATAAAACAAACCTTATTAAAATATAAAATTAATACAGTAATACCTCGATCTACGCGAACCCGGAGTTATGCGAATTTCAAATCTCGTCGATTCGTCTTTTGTTTGAGCGCCATACAACTTTTGATTACTCACTCCCCCACACTATTGTTCAGCTTACATGTTCGGACGTGTAGTGCAGAATCGACACACAGCTACAATTTATTACGTGTTATTTATTTCTGTGTTTGTTATATCTACGGAGACTTGAGAGACTCTGTGTGGTGATTTCTTGTAACCATGAACAAATCAAAAGACGAGATAAGATTAACGAGAACATTTATTAGCTTACATATATCTGACTTGGATTTTACACAAATTGCGAAATTATACCCCGACTTACGTGAATTCGACTTACACGGTTACCGCTCAGTCCCACCTATCGCGTAAGTTCGGGGTATTACTGTATTCTATTCTATGTTATATTGTTGTATAAACATAAACAAATAAATAAAGAATTGCTATTTTTCTACAATGAACTTCAAAATCTGTATCAAAGTTTCATCTATAACATTAGATCTACATTCAGCCAATCATATAAGTCTAACATCACACTCCAGAAAACTGGAAGTTTTACCACTATTTGTCTCTCACTTCAAAGATTTAATTGAGGATTTCAAGTACTTACAACACACTTTGATTTAAAACTTTGTCATAATTTGCATATATATTTATTAAATGTTTTCCTAATTATTTTGTGTTTGTAATTGTTTGAGATAAAATTAATTATTGTTTAAGATTATAATAGTGATGTATCAAGTTTCATTACAGGGCAGTTCTATTTTACCTTCTAAAATTTACTTTTTTAATTTCTACATTCTATAATTTATTTTTTCCTAAATATCCATCTCTTATGTAGTCAATCAACATGATTAATTTTAAATTATTTTTTACTTTATAAACATAAAAGCTGTCCATAAATTACATGATACAAATGTGAGTGGGTATACAGATAGTCATTATAATGCATCACAAAGAGTGGGATGTTTACAAAAGCATTATATAATTCTAGGATCTCAGCCCTCAATAACAATAATTCATTTTTGTTTCCAAAGAGTTGCATAGCAAACTCTAGTGTTTATGTCATTGCTTTGTACATAATTAATAAAATAATGTAATGTTCAATACCCTATGCTATCTATATATTAGTCTTTAGTACAATTAGAGGAATCTATCTAGAATATGCATAGTATAATTTTGGAGATAAATACTAGATGCATTATAGAATGTTGTAGTAGCAGAATGGTAGTTGAAATATATAAATTATTTTATACAATTTATGGATGATTCTATATACTGATTCCTAAAGATTTTTTTAATTATTTAACTATAACAGAACAGCAAGTTCTGACAAATGCTATCAACATGTGAATGATACTGCTAAGTTTTCAGCAAGTTTTAGGACAGTAACTGTATATATGTACTTTTGTTTGTGAGAATCTTAAAACATATTTTTTTCCTCATGTAATAAAATCAACAAAGCAGGCTACATTAGACAAATATCTAAATGATTAAATACTGTATAAGTTTAATTCACTGTAATATAATAGAACATCGTTAAATAAATAAGAATTATTGAAGAAAAGCTATAATATTTTCATTTCTGCTTAAGAAGTTTCCCACTTAAGAAATTTTTAAGTTGGTCTCTAAAAAACTTAACAAAGTTCTACTATGAATTCAAATGATTTGAGAATATATATCTAAACCAGAATATATATTCTTAACCAAGTTCTACTATATATATATATATATATATATAGTAGAACTTGGTTAAGAAGTTTTTTACATATTTAGAAGTTTTATGAATTTTATATATATACTGTATATTCCTGAAATTATACCATCAGTTCTTTTGTGAATTATAAAATATCTGAAAGCCAATGGATTTATTGATCAGATCTTAAAGACTATCATTAATAAATACTTTAACAGCAACTTCTCTATTCCATTAAATTTAGATAATAAATATAAAAGTAAATGGCAACACTAATCAACTAGGAAACTAAGATATTTTTGGAATGCTTTATTTTATGATGTTTTTATTCAAACAGTTGACATGAAATCTCAATAGTATTGCATCTGAATACAGTACATACATACATACATACATACATACATACATACATACGTACATACCCTCATGCTCATAATCTGAAAAGGATTGGCAGCAGGCAAAAGAAGACTACAATCTTTCTAAATATAGTGAAAAATTCAAAGAGATTAAAAATTTGAGTATTTTGGAATAATTTGAATTTTCGGTATCTTTAATTCAAAATTATTAAACATGGATGTTTGAGAGTAAAAACATTCTGGTATACGCTCTATAGCTTTAACCAAACAATTGCTGGATTACATTAGGCTATAATTACTAATTAAATGTCAAGTAATTTGGCTTGGCAGTAGGTGTTAGGTGCCATCTCTTGGCTAAATTATTCAACATTTAATTAGTAATTAGTAGCATTAATATAGCCTGATGTAATCTGGCAACCATTTGGTTTTAATCTAAACTTTATAGATATTTATATTAATATATACACACTATGTCAAGGTAGAGCAACAGCCAGCTGAGTGCCATAATGGAAGTTACAGGCTGTGGGCATGAAAACCATCCCCAGTCAGCACAGTGAGTAACCAGTTTGTTTATATCTAAATTAATAGTTCGGTAAGCAAAGATTAGATGGAGGTCCAGTCAGCATAACTGGCAACATGCCCATGCAACAAGCTGGAGTTGTGAGTTCAAGTCTCACTTCAAGCAGATTCTTTTCTTCCAAAACCTTCTAAATTAATTATTAAAATATTAATTTAATTTTAATATTTAATTAGCCAAATTCTAGCCTGATCATTCAGGTGATTGTTGGTTGTGTCTGTATATACTCATTGGGAATTAAGATGCTTATTATATATACATATAATTATTAAATTTATCAAGAGATGGCTAACACCTACTTCTAAGCCAAATTACTCAATATTAAATTAGAAATTAGTAGCATTAATGTAGACTGATATAATCTGGTAATCATTTGGCTTTAATACAACATCGATTTTACAGATGTTCATATTATTATAGTTTTAGCTCCAATAAAGTAGTTATGATAACTTTGTTTAAATTAACTTTGAATTCAAATGATTTGAGAATATATATCTAAACTGACAAAACATTGTTAAAACATTAATAAAATTATTGGGTTGTTCAGAAAGTAATTTTTTTTTTCCGTGGGGAAAAACACAATATTTTTATAATAAATAAATATTTTATTGAATTATATAGCGACCATTTTGGTCAAATACCTGTTGTCATTGTTTCTGGTAGTAGCTTGATTTCACATTCATAAAAGTTTTGATCGTTGCTTACAAAAAAACTAATCCAAGTGATTTTTGACATTGTCATTTCAAGTAAATGTCTTACAGTTAAAAAAAATTTGTATAGACCAGAACAAGTAATAATCTGTGTGTGCTCGATCTGGCGAATATGGTTGGTGTGATAGCATGTCCCATCTAAGTTATAACAGTTTCTGACGAGTTATCAAACTTATGTGAAAGTTGACAATATCATGGTAAAACACTACACCTGTTTTGTTGATCAATTCTGGCTGCCTTTTCTGTTTGATGATATTACTCAATTTGTTTACTCCAGTGGTTCTTAACCTTTTAGTGATGAGGGATCATTTATCAAAATTTTTGTCTTGCCGTGGACCACGAGTTGTTTGGCTGTAATATAGATTATTATAAGGTTGTTCTATAAATTAAACATATATAAAATTATTCGGAACCAAGAGTATTATTATTTGCGAAAATGTTACATTAATTTTATTATTTTAGTGCGATTTTTGTGACTGCATACTGTTTACCAACTGCTGAATTCTTGGTTCAGTACTACTCAAACCCAAACGCATGTCGGCACTGGCATCCAACTGATATCGATGTTTATTTTTAATTATCAAAAGCACTGAGAACCCTTATCGCATAAATATGAGGTTGAAAATAAAGTTAGGTACCGTAAAGCAATTTCTCGAATTTTAGGGAAAGCAATAGCTTTTTGGTTCCAAAAATCTTCAAGATTAATTCCTGTCTCGAATGTATCCTTGCAGTTACTATCGTGTTGCATTTCAATTAACTGTTCTTATATTTCATCCGGCACCTCAGAAATGTTGACTATGAAAAGGATTGCGACTCAGTTTCCGAATACCTTTGTCCTTGCAGTCAGGAAAATAGCGATTGAATTCATTTTTCAAGTTTTGCAAATGGAATGTAATATTCTTTTGTATTTGTCCTTTAATCTCAGCGCACTGTCTGTCAATAATTGGGTTTAATGTATCAAACGCAGAAAAATTCTCTCTTTTGACTTTGCTGATCCATGGGTCGATTTTAGCGATAAATGCACTGATTTTATCTTCAAATGCAAATATATTGCTAGTGCCTTCCAATTTCATATTTCCTGACCCTTGAAGTTGAAGGTTCAATTTATTTAGTTGTGCAAAAAGTCCATTAAATAAGCAAAATGTATTTGAAATTTGAACTGACAGAACTCAGACAGCAACTCTTTGTTTTCGTTATTAGTTAAGAATAATTTTACTTCTTCTCTCAGTTCATACAACCCCGACAGCATATTTCCTTTGAAAGCCATCGCACTTCGGTGTGAAAAAGTAGCGTTTCATGTTCAGAGTTCATATCACTGCATAATTTTTTGAAGAGACGAGTATTAAGTGCACTCCTTTTAATGAAGTTCACTACTTTTATAGCCGTTTTCATCGTAATAGCAAAGTATTCCAAGAAAGTTTTAGCAGCCAATGCTTGAATCATCGTCATTTATTTAATAATTTTAGGATGACTTCACGAACCACTTAGGCTGCTTTCAGGGACCACCAGTGGTCCATGGACCACAGGTTAAGAACCACTGGTTTACTCGATGGCAACACACTTTCGAATCAATTGTTAAATTGTCTGGTAAAAGCTCCAAAAAAAATTTCCTTAAAATCCCACCAAAGAGAGCATTTCTCTTTAAGAACATGTGGAACCCATATATCAAGCTTTGAAACAAAACCAATTTGTTTCAAGTAATTGTAAACAGTTCAATTTGACAAATTTAATCTCTTAGTGATTTCACGTGTTTTTATTTGGCAGTTAATTTCAATCAGTACCTTCATTTTGTTTTCATTGGTTTCAACTGGCCATCCAGAACATGGTACATCTTCAATATTGAAATTGCCAGAACAAAATTCTGTAAACCAGTTTTGGCACTGTCTTTCTCTCAATACATCATCTCCATACATGTACCACAATTTTTTTCTTGCTTGAACAGCATTTTGATTTTTTGGTAATAAAAAAGCAAAATATGTCAATCTTCCGATCTTCCATGTTTCATGGGACACAAAAAATAAACAATTGCACAAAATAAAACAAAATTTTTTAAAAATAAGCCTTAAAATACTAGCTGTCAAAATATATAATGATAATGCAGTTTAAAATGAAAATGGTGGGAAAAATACGACTAATCTGTCTAGTGGTAAAAAAAAACGAAATTACTTTCCAAACAACCCAATATTATTAGTTGATATTATTTTTAATAAATNAAAATCATCAAAGGCATATTCAAATTATATATTTCACAACCCTAGTAAAATTTAATGTGGTATTATATTACATTGTAGTTTGTTATAAATAATTAATTATGTATTTGGAATCAATTCAAACTTACAATACTTCTTAGTACTACATAAGTTTGAATTGATTGCAAATACATAATTAATAAAACTGTTATCAGTTTTATTAATTATGTATTAATTATGTACTGATAATAAATAAAACTGATAGCAGTTTTAGAATCTGCTATCAGTTTAGAATAACAAATCAAATACAATACTATATATTTAACGTGATTTATATATTTATATTCATTGATGTCAGTTTTACTTATATATATATATATACATTTCATTTTAAACTATTTTTTTTTTATTTAAAAGTATTTGAATTATATAAATATAGAAAAAAATATTCATAATGCATATAAAATATTGTAATGAAAACATAAATTTAAAATATATTATTATTTTACTTTTGTCCTTGCACTTCAGTCCATGAAGCTGGAATAGTAAGACATTCATCTCCACCATGAAAAAATCTAAGCACTTCACCACCAAATACATATCCTATATTATATTTTAAAAAACTGTTAAACCTTTGTAATTCTTAATTAAAACTACATTTCTAATTTAATACTAATACAGTAGACCCCCTATAACTCGGGTTCATATAATGCGGATTCGTATATCGCGGCGAAAAAACTGCGACCGTATTCATATAAAGATGCTAAAAGAGACTCGTAAAATGCGATAAAACATCATCGCCGACTCATGTTGCGACAGGATTGTCTAATCTGGACCAATAGTGGACGAGCAGCCGAACTACTTACACACTACAAAGAGTTTAGGCGTGTAAGTTGAGTTTACTATCGTCTGTACAGTATATAAATTAGGTACTGTAAGTCTAATACAGTACTGTAATTTTATACATTTCTTGTGAAAAAAAACATTTCTTATTCAACAGCCATAAAAATTATTTCTATTAATGATGTCTAAAACGTTCAACAAATTTTTTGCAGAAAAATAACTTATCAGTAAACGCAGCCGCCATTTGGTGCACTGCTCCATGAAGAAAACAAGCTTAAACAATGGCATCATCAAATGGTGCACACTCGGTAAGTAATCCTACAATTTTTTGTTTATAGCATAGTTTATACGGATTATTCCCAAAAAATTACACGTGTTTTGGAAATGTTGAGTCAAATTAGTCTGGAATCGATTAATTTTATGTAAGAAAACCTTTCAAACAGCCGTAGTCCATAAACTGCACACGTGCCAAGCTGTGATTGGCTCATGTATTTGAGGATTCCTACAATGCAAAATTCTTATAAAGCAAAACGTATCTACCGCGTTATGAAGGGTCGACTGTATTTTAAAAATATATACAATTGCCATTGTAATTATATTATCTCTACAAAATCAAAATTTTAACATAAGATATTAAAAAAAATCCAGCAATGAGTTGCTTAACTTTCCCAGCAACAACATTTAAAACTGCATGCAGTGCCATCTGTTATATTTTATTTAAAACTTTTTATATAATTAATTATAATAAAATGGCATAAAGCTTAATTTTAAGTGTAGAGATAAGTTTTATAAAATTGTNATAAAATTAATTAACATGTTATGAGCTTTAGTATCGCAGGAATTATTTCCTGGCAATTTTTTTGGATGTCAGATTCGCGTTTAAGTGGAAATAATTATTTAATATAAAAAATCAATTACTTATGGATTTCCAAGTGACATTCTGCATGGAATAAATGTATGCAAGTGGTTAAATAAGATTACTACTTTAAATAAGATTTTGATAAAACATACCTTGCAACATGATCCATTAATCGAGTTTGAAGTAGAAGATTTTTACTAGGTAATAAATTTTCACAAATGTTGTTTTGACTGCTTCGAACTGCAACACCATTGCCAACACATAATGAGCATAGAACATCCAAAACCTATAAAATAAACAAATAAAAATTCAAATATCATTTAATTTGATTTGATTTCATTGAATTTTAAATTTTTTTATATCAAACTTAATTAAAATGAAAAGTTTTGTGGAAATTATTTTCTCTTTATTTTTTAACTGTTCTTTAATTTTTCAAAATTTTTGTTGAATTTATAGTTTGTAATGTTATCACTTTTGATAGTTAATAATATTCTCATGTTTTTGAAAAAAAAAAAAATCATTACTACCCATTACTTTTAGCAATGTATATTTTTCATTTTAGCATTTATGTTACTTTTTTCGGATGGATACCAAGTAATTTAGATCATTATAATGCATATCATAAAATACCTGAAAAGCTGAGGTTGATTAGTCCTTTAATTAAGAGATTTATGATAGCATTAGATATGATAAAAAAACTAAACTACTACTATTTCTGTATAATCATATAATATTTAAATATGCTATCCTACAAATATCTCTCTTTCTAGGTTGTGACATTATTATGTTTTTTGACAAGTTAAACTATGTATGGAATAAGACTCATTATTTTAATCTGGACTGAGTTATATAAATAAATTAACTGAACTTACAAGTTAAAATTACTTTGAACCAATTTAAAAAACTTTATAAGGATAATATACTTCTCTAATATATCTACTAAGGAAGCTCCTCAAATATATAATATAGGTATCCCTCATATAACACAATAGTTACATTCCAAAAAATACCATGTTATGCAAATTTGTGCTATATGAAGCAAAGGACTAATGTTATATTCCAGAAGTTAACAAAAGTATACTATTCTTTTTTGTTACTAAGAGACATATGTTTATTAAAGCAATAGATAATTTATTTCCAATCAATAATTAACCAACAATCACAATTAAAAGTGCTGTATTATGCATTAATATTAATTTTAGTTAAATGAGGGTGTTTTCTTTTTATAAAGTATCATCATCATCTCATCTTTTTTGCTGATCTTGATCAAAAGTATCAGCGACATTTTCATATTTACTATTTTTATTATANTAATAGAATAGGAAAATAAAAAGAAAGGATTGTCTATAATAAATATTCTTATAGACAATCAACAATCCTTTCTTTTTGTTTTCCTATTTTATTATTATGGGTACATTCATAAAGTCAAACAAGAATGATGTCATCGTTATTCTTACTTTCATGAGACATTTCAACCGATTCGTTTATAACAAAATGGCTCTCTCTAAAATTGGATTTATGAATGTTGCTAGTCCAGTCTTATCTGAAGTATTTTTCTTAGATTGCTTCAAATGGATAGTTATTTGTATCATTTCACCTTTTAATCCACAATTTAAACATTCAAGTAAATTTAGAAACATCAATTCTTCACGAAGTAAACTAACTCTTTCTTTCATAAATTTCATTAGAGTTTCATTTGAAACGTCAACATCAAACATGTGCAATGATGAGTGAATATAATTTGTACTTTATGATCAACTTAATTAAAGTGTTTAATTTCTTCGACTTTACAAATGAAACTTACATCTTTTATTTTAATTCTTTATTTCATAGTTTTTAAAATACTTTTTCAGTAATATATAATAATTTTTTCATGTTTGTTCAATTTATGAGAATCTGAAGGAAGTAATTAGCGTAATTAATTAAACTAGTATGCAGTTAACAGAGAAGTGGAAAACCCCCACTTCCTTTTTCTCACCCACTCTGATATATAAAACCAATCAAATATTGGTCTAAGTCAACAATTACTAGGATGTTTGGACTTATGTTACGATCTTAGTCAAGACTGTCAATTATTAACGATGGGAAACTTATCAAATGGCGGAAATTATGAGATAAGACGAGTCATCGTAATGGATAGAAATTATCTATAATTCATCAAAACATCCAATTCTTGCCTGTATCAGCAAAACCTGGACCTAACTCAAACTTAGAACACATTAAATCTAAGTCACCTGAGTCAATTCTCATGTGCAATGTGTAAA
The DNA here is from genome assembly GCF_000671375.1 of Centruroides sculpturatus. Lineage (NCBI taxonomy): Eukaryota > Metazoa > Arthropoda > Arachnida > Scorpiones > Buthidae > Centruroides > Centruroides sculpturatus. Next base: position 388,651 of record NW_019384522.1, read on the forward strand.
GGAGTTGCATCTGATCTTTGGGGTGGACATACTAGAAAGGCCATAGACAATGATGTTTGGTTTGCCACGTTCCCGGCTCCATAAAGGATTGCCAACAAATATACCTCCCTGGACATAGAAGATATCCTCATTCTCTCACAGAGGTATTAACCTTGAACAGTTTCTGTAAACTCTCTCTTGGTCCATTAGTTGTTAAGTAGTTATAGAGTGTAACCTCCTCCTATGTATTTAACCTCTTTTTGTCCCATATTAAATTTGTTGTTTTGTTTAACTGGTGTTGATATCAGTTATTACTCAAAGAATAGTCTCCCTATCAGCTTATCTGCGACCTCCCCACTCGATTATTCTAAGACCCTCCTATTAAGCCATCCAGTGACAAAGAGAGGGATTTTACCAACCCAACGCCACTCAAGGGTTAGGGATTCCCCCATCTGTGGAATATCTCACAAATTATTCCAAAACTATTGTGTTTAATAATGCAAATTAAACTGTAAATTATATGTTGAAAAAAATTTTTGATGATAAAAAAGAAAATATTAGTATTAGCTAATATAATCTTATAAATTTACTTACAAGTAAGCACACATATAGGCTGCTGAGAACATTAGTGACATAACTACAAAATTATTGATTTTGAGTTATGTGCACCATAAGATTCCCATCATCTGTAGTAAAATGTGTCATATCATTATTCCACCACAAAATATGCAAAACTTATTCAAATTTTTATGCTTTTGTGACATAACTAAACTTTTAAAAAATTATGAGAGAAAAGAAAACTTAATATGCTAGATCATCATCAAGTAGGTGGTGTTTTAGCTGCAAACAAAAAAAAACATTCAATTAGATAACTCAAATAGTTGAGTAGGAATAGGAAAAGTAGGAAAGACTGAAGTTTTGACAAAAAGTATGACAGCAATTATCTCAAAATGGCATTTTCAGAGTTATGTCACTAATATTCTCAGCAGGCAATATATAAATATTTCTCATAAATCAGACATTAAATAAGTTTAATAAAATCAAATACAGTGGTACCTTGTACTTTAAATGACTAATGTTGAATGCTAAATTTGAGAAAAATTTTCCTTGTAGTTCAAACAATGCTTCAAAGTTTAAATTGCGTGCAGAATGGAAAAATGCACTGAAAGTGTAAATAAGTGCACTTTGAGTGCAGTTATTGAATGTGTAGATATGACAGATTTCTTCATACAAGTAAAATATATAAAAATATTTTATATTCAAATAAAATGTTGTGTAGCCAAGACATTGCTCACTTGGATTTGCATTATGCTTGTATGTTTATGCTCAGTGCTTTTTTACACTTCATTTTTGCTGTGTTTGATTATAGATACTATACTGTGTGTTATTCATCAATTTTTAACAACTTCCTCGTGAAATTATTCATCGGCAGCCTTTGGGTGCACTGTACTGTACATTATTATCCTTTAGTTCAAAATTTTCCAAACGAAACTTTTTGAACTACATTTGATATATTAAAAAGCTTCTTGCCTGTATTATTTAATTACAAAAAACTATTTAGTTGCATATAACTAATGAACAGTTTTATTACACACCAAGCTGGGTGTGTAATAAGCCTGTTCATAAGTATATATTAGTCATATGTAACTAAGTAGTTTTTTGTAATTACATTTGATATGTTTGAAGTTTAAGAGCATCTTCCTTATACACAATACAAACTTTATTTACTGTGTTGTACAGTTGTTTGTACAGTGTTATATCCTTTCCAAAACTCATAAAGAATAATGTGTCTTATATGCTTTTTTATCAGAATATATTACAACTTGATTTTATTCAAACAAAATGTGAAGTAAAAAGTTTAAAATAAACTTCTATATAAAAAATAAAATCTCACATTAGTAATAATGTGTTAAATTTCACAACTGTTATAATTAAATTGCATGTCTATGTTATGTAACAACAGCAATCAAAAATATATAAAATCTGTCTTTTCAAGCCACTATAACCTTTACTTATTAACCATGGCATCCAAGAAATGTGTGAAAGTAATAAAGTCTAAGAGGAAGGTTATAATATCAATGATTGAGGTGAAAAAGAAAGTTAACACTTGTGGCAGATCTAGCAATCATTTTTAACATACTGAAGTGTGACCAGTTAATGCAATTTTCATTTTATTATACAGTAGTTACATATTTCATTTATTGTTTTTATATTTTAATTTATAAGGCATTTAATTGTTAATTTTTATCTTAAGGTATATATATTTGTTGTTTTAAGTTTATCAAATTGGGTATTCTTTAGGGTCTAGAAATGGTTAATTTACTTCCATTATTTCTAATGGAAAAACTGATTTGGACTTTGAACAATTCACAGTTTGAATGGACGCCTGGAATGAATTAAATTTGAAATACAAAACATCACTGTAGTAAATTTTCAATATTTGTTCTAAATTTCAAAAGATTCTTAAGGAGATCTTATTGATTCAAATGATGATGATAAAATTTAATGTTTACATTAAACCTTTGCCATTTTTACACCAACAAAATGAAATTATTTTGATTGTACTTTCTTAATTATTTTCAAGTTAAAATTTGATTTAAAAAATATATTTTTTTCCTCTTGATGTATCAAAGAATTTATATTATGTCAATATTTTAAAGTTTGTATGTTTATATCATTTACAATTTCATGTACTTTATACAAAATATACCTACCAATATCTTCTTCTGGTTGAGCAAAATATTCAATTAGATCTTCCAAACATCGAATCATTTCTTCGCAATCAAGATCTTTGAAAACTTCTGCTCTTGGTCCATCATTTTGCAGAGAATCTAAGCCTCTGATAAAATAAAAGTATAATTTAAGAATACAAATTATTAACAACATTCATTGCATATATTTTTACATTATTATTAATTTAATTAACCTTAACGTCTGGACCCAAGTTAACTCGGGCAGGTTACATAGCGTTACACAACAAACTGTCTTTTGGTCTGAAAAAATTTTATTTTGGATGTTTTGGATGTTACTCTGAAAAAATTTTATTTTTGGATGTTTTGGATGTTACTCTGAAAAAATTTTATTTTTGGATGTTTTTTAATTACTCTGAATATATTTTATTTTTGGATGTTTTTTAATTCAAAAAATTTTACCTGCGCGAAAAAATTTTATCGCGATTTTAATCAACTTTTAATGACGCACGATTAACACTTAATTGTTTTTTATGGAATTTATATAAATAGAAAAACTGTATATGTATGCATCCGGGTTTTTTTGTTTCTTAAATCATCGTCTCCGGGCGAGACTAAGTTCTGAGGTGGCAACCCTATATACACCGTGTCTGTTGAAAAGTTTTTAGCATTTCTGAAGATGCAGGAAAGTCTTTGCAACATTTCCCTGTCAAAGGGAAATGTTGCAAAGACTTTCTCATTGTTTTCTCAATGTTGCAAAGACTTTCTCATTCTCAAACCCTGTCTCATTTCCTAACAATCGTGCAATGGTTTGCCTTCATTGGAAGTAGTGGAAGCACCGCTTCCCTTGTATTTTCTAAAAAATAAATACATATTGCATGATTATTTTCATATTTTAACGTATTTTGGATTAATTAAAATTAATATTTTATTATAACCGCATTATGTATCTTATTACAAATTTCTATACTATACGTGAAAAAAAACGATAAGATTGCTATTGTATACTCGAATATCAGTGGCAGAATGGAAGCCCTGGGCCGTGTTCAGTAACGCAGAATTCTTGTTAAGTNATAAAAAATTTTTATGGATGGTAAAATAAAAACATATTATTAAATGAAAATTTGTTCTAGAGGGTCATGTTTGTTCACTCAAGTACTGAGTGATGTTTTTCCAGAATATGTGTTGAAATATCGAATTGTTCAAGTACTGAAGTACTGCCATATTTCATTCATCGTTTTTTAAATAATTGCTTACCTACAGTTTTAAAAAAAAATGTTAATAACACTTACCTAAAAATGTTTAATTTTTGTATTTAGTAAAGTATTTATTTAATCTTAAGAGCTAAAGTCTGAAAGCAACAATAAAGACACCTGGTTGATAGAAAAGTTAGGACAAAGAAGAATTGCACTATCAGTTTTCATTAAAGTAAATCTTACAAAAAGCACAAAACAATTTGAAAATTTCAATATTCTAAAATCCATGGGCAAATTTGAGACAACATGCATGCTTACTTGAATAAAAAAAATATTGAAAAAAAAGTTTACTCTTAAAAATTGTGAAATTTAGTATAGAGGATTTCCAAAACCTCTATACTATCCAAAACATGTTAGAGCAAAACTGGAAGTCATGTTGTTCAGGAGATATCCTTAATTTTCAAACCATGTTGTAGAAGTACTGTGTTCTATGAGGGCTACCTGTACATACAAAATTGCTTTTCATGGAATAAACTTTTCAAACATGCTTCAAAATCTCAAATTCTTTTAAAATATACTACTCACACATTCATCTTCAAGAATTAACTAAAGAAATAAAAATTGGACAGATTACCAAATATCAATCAAGTGCCATACCAGGACAAATAATAAACACACATGATAAAGGAATGTCTTATTCATTGGTGGTTACTTCTTGCATGACATACAGGAAAATTAACTTTCGTTACAAAAGTATCATCACCACAATTACTATGATAAGACAAAAACCAAGGATATGTTTATAAAGTCAAACAAGTTAAACAAACTATTAACAAGCCAGTCATAAAGTACTAATTCTGCTCAGTGTACATACTCAATGCTGATAGCATTTTAAATGAAACATTAATGAAATTCTTAAAAGAAATAATCAGTTTACATTATGAAGAAAATGGCATCTGGTAATACTGGTGTTTCTACATCTACTCAAGTGTGTAATTTCTGTATTAAAAGATTAAATGTTACAAATAACTGCCCACTTTAAGTAATCTAAGAAAAATATCTCAGATAAAAATACACTAATAACATTTATAACTTTGATTTTACAAAAAGTTATTTTGTTGTAAACAAATCAGTCAAAATATTCAGCAAAAGAATAACAATGATATCATTATAAATGAGAATAATATCATTGTCATTGATAATTGTATCATGTATCATTGATAACTCATTCAACTTTTCAAACATACCCCAATATAAGAGAAAAAGTGTTTACTAACTTTTTGAAAATTTTCATTCATCAAAAACAAGTTTTGGTTTGATTAAAGTATAATTTTTATGATATTTTACATTGTTCCTGAAAACTGGTTTATAAGTGTAGTAATTATAGATCAAACTGAAATAGCTCAAAAAGCTTAAATATTTGACTTACTCTTATTAAAATTATATTCATAAAATTAATTAACATGTTATGAGCTTTAGTATAAAATTAGTAATTTAATTAGAAAAATGTCTTCTAATTAATTATCAATTATAATATATTAACCTATTAATTTAAAAATAATTCATGAATATCAGAAATAATCTTATCTTTCCTTGTACTAATAAATATTAACAATTTTAATTACTTTTACAAAAGATATTCTTAAAACATTTTTAATTTAGATTTTTGTTCAATGTTAGTTAACTGGCTTTTAAAAATAATGATCGTTTGGCCAAGAAAAATGAATGCCATTTACATACTGAATTAAATAAAATCTCTCTCAACAGTAAACTTATTTGTTATATATTATTATTTACCACTCCAAACATTTTATACCTTTGGATCCCTTCCATGCTTCTCTAATAAGGAAATAATAACTTTAATGTGTTCTTCCTTCATCATATTTAGAGCTTCAGGACTGTCAATTAAAACACAATGCAATACATCCAACATGCCTATAAAAATAACAATTCACTTTTAAATTTGTTGTAAAAATAATAAAAGTTCTAAAATAAACTTTGAGATATACTATAAGATAAACTATTTTAATAAAATATTTATCATGTACAGTTATAAAAATTAATTAAATTTAAAAAATCTAGTTTATATAATTTTGAAAGTTTAATAATTTATCTACACATTTTATACATTTAAGATAAATAATTTTTATTAATAATCATTAATAAATTACCTGTGCCTTCAGTAGCCTGTTGGCTGCCTAATCTGCTAAATAACCAATCCAATCTATGAGATTGTGCAAATTGTGCACAGTTAGTATGATTTCCTTTAATTATTGCAGCTATAATTCAAAAAATATATATTACATAAACATGCATTGAAATTTCAATATATTTTTTATAGTAATAATTTGTCAACAGATTATATGAAACTTAAAGATATTAACTGTTTTATGTTAGAAAAATTTTTAAATTAATTGTTGAAATTGTTAATATCAGAATCCAACATCATTGAAGAACAATTAAATTTGAAAAATTAAATTGTTCTTCAATGATGTTGGATTCTGATAATGGATATTTGAATTCAAAAATATCTTACTAATTTATTTAGTTATATAAAGCTTATTTATTTATTTTAAAAACTAGGAAAATAATAAGAAAAATTCTATATAAATATAAATGTTGTTTGAAAATACAAGTTTTAATTTTATAAATATTTTAAATACCTAATAATTGATAAAGATATCCTGATATTGCATCCCAATTTTGACCAGCTTCTTCACCCATAAATGAGACTAAATATCCCTGATTTGTGATAACATTAATCTTGTCAATTGTTTCCAAAATCAGGTTCAGAATACCCTGAAAAACAAAAAGTATTATTATAATTAATTATAAAACGGCTGAATACAATTAGATTATTGTGTACCACATCAGAATAAAAATAAGTTTTATGTACCAAATAGTTTAAATTAGAAGTTAAAATAGTTTAAATTAAATTTAAAGACAATAAAAATAAAACTAAAAGTTTTGTAAACTTGAAGATGGACTATTGAATAGGTTGAAAATGTTAGTTTATATCAAAATAAATCATCTCAGCAAATTAAGGGGCTTGGTGAGGATTGTGTATTAAAAATAAAACCTTCACAAAATTTGAGATAAATTTTCTAGAATATGAAAAAGATAATTTTGTAAAAAAAAATTTAGTTCCAAAAATCTCTATATGAAAATGTTGTGTTATCATTAACAAAAGGAGTGTCATCCAAATAATCTTACCATAATGTTTATTATTCTTAAACAAATATAAAACAAACCTTATTAAAATATAAAATTAATACAGTAATACCTCGATCTACGCGAACCCGGAGTTATGCGAATTTCAAATCTCGTCGATTCGTCTTTTGTTTGAGCGCCATACAACTTTTGATTACTCACTCCCCCACACTATTGTTCAGCTTACATGTTCGGACGTGTAGTGCAGAATCGACACACAGCTACAATTTATTACGTGTTATTTATTTCTGTGTTTGTTATATCTACGGAGACTTGAGAGACTCTGTGTGGTGATTTCTTGTAACCATGAACAAATCAAAAGACGAGATAAGATTAACGAGAACATTTATTAGCTTACATATATCTGACTTGGATTTTACACAAATTGCGAAATTATACCCCGACTTACGTGAATTCGACTTACACGGTTACCGCTCAGTCCCACCTATCGCGTAAGTTCGGGGTATTACTGTATTCTATTCTATGTTATATTGTTGTATAAACATAAACAAATAAATAAAGAATTGCTATTTTTCTACAATGAACTTCAAAATCTGTATCAAAGTTTCATCTATAACATTAGATCTACATTCAGCCAATCATATAAGTCTAACATCACACTCCAGAAAACTGGAAGTTTTACCACTATTTGTCTCTCACTTCAAAGATTTAATTGAGGATTTCAAGTACTTACAACACACTTTGATTTAAAACTTTGTCATAATTTGCATATATATTTATTAAATGTTTTCCTAATTATTTTGTGTTTGTAATTGTTTGAGATAAAATTAATTATTGTTTAAGATTATAATAGTGATGTATCAAGTTTCATTACAGGGCAGTTCTATTTTACCTTCTAAAATTTACTTTTTTAATTTCTACATTCTATAATTTATTTTTTCCTAAATATCCATCTCTTATGTAGTCAATCAACATGATTAATTTTAAATTATTTTTTACTTTATAAACATAAAAGCTGTCCATAAATTACATGATACAAATGTGAGTGGGTATACAGATAGTCATTATAATGCATCACAAAGAGTGGGATGTTTACAAAAGCATTATATAATTCTAGGATCTCAGCCCTCAATAACAATAATTCATTTTTGTTTCCAAAGAGTTGCATAGCAAACTCTAGTGTTTATGTCATTGCTTTGTACATAATTAATAAAATAATGTAATGTTCAATACCCTATGCTATCTATATATTAGTCTTTAGTACAATTAGAGGAATCTATCTAGAATATGCATAGTATAATTTTGGAGATAAATACTAGATGCATTATAGAATGTTGTAGTAGCAGAATGGTAGTTGAAATATATAAATTATTTTATACAATTTATGGATGATTCTATATACTGATTCCTAAAGATTTTTTTAATTATTTAACTATAACAGAACAGCAAGTTCTGACAAATGCTATCAACATGTGAATGATACTGCTAAGTTTTCAGCAAGTTTTAGGACAGTAACTGTATATATGTACTTTTGTTTGTGAGAATCTTAAAACATATTTTTTTCCTCATGTAATAAAATCAACAAAGCAGGCTACATTAGACAAATATCTAAATGATTAAATACTGTATAAGTTTAATTCACTGTAATATAATAGAACATCGTTAAATAAATAAGAATTATTGAAGAAAAGCTATAATATTTTCATTTCTGCTTAAGAAGTTTCCCACTTAAGAAATTTTTAAGTTGGTCTCTAAAAAACTTAACAAAGTTCTACTATGAATTCAAATGATTTGAGAATATATATCTAAACCAGAATATATATTCTTAACCAAGTTCTACTATATATATATATATATATATATAGTAGAACTTGGTTAAGAATATATATTCTGGTTTAGATATATATTCTCAAATCATTTGAATTCATAGTAGAACTTTGTTAAGTTTTTTAGAGACCAACTTAAAAATTTCTTAAGTGGGAAACTTCTTAAGCAGAAATGAAAATATTATAGCTTTTCTTCAATAATTCTTATTTATTTAACGATGTTCTATTATATTACAGTGAATTAAACTTATACAGTATTTAATCATTTAGATATTTGTCTAATGTAGCCTGCTTTGTTGATTTTATTACATGAGGAAAAAAATATGTTTTAAGATTCTCACAAACAAAAGTACATATATACAGTTACTGTCCTAAAACTTGCTGAAAACTTAGCAGTATCATTCACATGTTGATAGCATTTGTCAGAACTTGCTGTTCTGTTATAGTTAAATAATTAAAAAAATCTTTAGGAATCAGTATATAGAATCATCCATAAATTGTATAAAATAATTTATATATTTCAACTACCATTCTGCTACTACAACATTCTATAATGCATCTAGTATTTATCTCCAAAATTATACTATGCATATTCTAGATAGATTCCTCTAATTGTACTAAAGACTAATATATAGATAGCATAGGGTATTGAACATTACATTATTTTATTAATTATGTACAAAGCAATGACATAAACACTAGAGTTTGCTATGCAACTCTTTGGAAACAAAAATGAATTATTGTTATTGAGGGCTGAGATCCTAGAATTATATAATGCTTTTGTAAACATCCCACTCTTTGTGATGCATTATAATGACTATCTGTATACCCACTCACATTTGTATCATGTAATTTATGGACAGCTTTTATGTTTATAAAGTAAAAAATAATTTAAAATTAATCATGTTGATTGACTACATAAGAGATGGATATTTAGGAAAAAATAAATTATAGAATGTAGAAATTAAAAAAGTAAATTTTAGAAGGTAAAATAGAACTGCCCTGTAATGAAACTTGATACATCACTATTATAATCTTAAACAATAATTAATTTTATCTCAAACAATTACAAACACAAAATAATTAGGAAAACATTTAATAAATATATATGCAAATTATGACAAAGTTTTAAATCAAAGTGTGTTGTAAGTACTTGAAATCCTCAATTAAATCTTTGAAGTGAGAGACAAATAGTGGTAAAACTTCCAGTTTTCTGGAGTGTGATGTTAGACTTATATGATTGGCTGAATGTAGATCTAATGTTATAGATGAAACTTTGATACAGATTTTGAAGTTCATTGTAGAAAAATAGCAATTCTTTATTTATTTGTTTATGTTTATACAACAATATAACATAGAATAGAATACAGTAATACCCCGAACTTACGCGATAGGTGGGACTGAGCGGTAACCGTGTAAGTCGAATTCACGTAAGTCGGGGTATAATTTCGCAATTTGTGTAAAATCCAAGTCAGATATATGTAAGCTAATAAATGTTCTCGTTAATCTTATCTCGTCTTTTGATTTGTTCATGGTTACAAGAAATCACCACACAGAGTCTCTCAAGTCTCCGTAGATATAACAAACACAGAAATAAATANATCATCGTCATTTATTTAATAATTTTAGGATGACTTCACGAACCACTTAGGCTGCTTTCAGGGACCACCAGTGGTCCATGGACCACAGGTTAAGAACCACTGGTTTACTCGATGGCAACACACTTTCGAATCAATTGTTAAATTGTCTGGTAAAAGCTCCAAAAAAAATTTCCTTAAAATCCCACCAAAGAGAGCATTTCTCTTTAAGAACATGTGGAACCCATATATCAAGCTTTGAAACAAAACCAATTTGTTTCAAGTAATTGTAAACAGTTCAATTTGACAAATTTAATCTCTTAGTGATTTCACGTGTTTTTATTTGGCAGTTAATTTCAATCAGTACCTTCATTTTGTTTTCATTGGTTTCAACTGGCCATCCAGAACATGGTACATCTTCAATATTGAAATTGCCAGAACAAAATTCTGTAAACCAGTTTTGGCACTGTCTTTCTCTCAATACATCATCTCCATACATGTACCACAATTTTTTTCTTGCTTGAACAGCATTTTGATTTTTTGGTAATAAAAAAGCAAAATATGTCAATCTTCCGATCTTCCATGTTTCATGGGACACAAAAAATAAACAATTGCACAAAATAAAACAAAATTTTTTAAAAATAAGCCTTAAAATACTAGCTGTCAAAATATATAATGATAATGCAGTTTAAAATGAAAATGGTGGGAAAAATACGACTAATCTGTCTAGTGGTAAAAAAAAACGAAATTACTTTCCAAACAACCCAATATTATTAGTTGATATTATTTTTAATAAATATTTTGAACAGAATTTCTTTAAATTATTCTAATGAAACATTTCAGATCTACATTTTAAAAATTAAAAAAACTTCTAAACTAAACTCACCTCTTCTTGAAAAAGATCTTGTCTATTTCTTAAAGCTTTCAATTTTGTTTGTTTTTCTTCATGCTCTGAATATGAATAATAAACTTTTTAAATAAAAAAATTCAACTACTTTATTAAAATGCACAAGATTGAATCATATCAAAAATTTATCTATAATCCCTAAAAAAATTATATATAATAATAAAATTATATAAACATACTTGAATTTACTAAATAATACTTGGAAAATAAAGAAAATTATTATATTAAATTAAATCAATGCTGTTTTATCCTTAAATAACAACACAATAAAATTTCACAAACAGAAATAAATCAATTAAATATTTAGAAAGTTTTACTATAAAATAAGTTTTTTTTTTATTCTTTCTGCCCTATTCCACTAAAAACATCTTTTTCCCAAATCTACTTCAAGTTTGGCCAGGCCTCCAATGAGACAGCTGGGTGTTGACAGATGGGACCCAACTTGTCTGGACCAGGCCACCTATGAAAAATTCCTGGGGAGTTTCTCACCCCAAACTTGACCCTGGTTCCCTGAGCAGTAAGCTGACATTTAACCACCTCAGTGATCTAGTGGTTGAGCTTCTGACTTTGCAACTGCCTTGAAGAATTCACAAAACTTTGATTTCTTTTGCATTTTTAATTCTATCTACTTTTTTTCTTTTAAACCTTTATAAAATAAACAAACAAACATAACATGCATACTGATATTTTGTGAGTAGTGTTGCCAGATTTGTGAAAAATCATTTCATTATTTTCTGAATCGATATGTGATATGTGATTTTATGATTTGGATGATTTTCAACTTTCTGGACTGCAAAGTCTCAAACTGAAAAATTCTGTTGTGAAAGTGTCAGTATTATAGATATGATGACAGTAGTGAAGTAGTGAAGATAAAATAAAACTAGCAGGTTATCTTTACTAATTAAATTTACCTTCCTTATATCTTTACTATGTTTACCTTATGTTATATTCTTACTATCTTTACTTATATCTTCCTTATATCATGAATCAAAAGATTAAAAAACCATTCCAGAAATATAAGCTTCACAATGATATGAATTTGCCAATAATATAACTTAAACAGCTTGACTGAAGAGATACACAGTAGAACCCTGATTAATTGAGGTTTTGCATTATCCAAGAGAAACCTGTAACTGAATATACTACTTTTCTTACACTGTAATTAATAAAAAAAAGTTCAAAACAGTAAAACATACTACAAAATAATTTGTTTCTATTAGCTTGTAAAATTCAACTTCAATGTGAGATAAACCATTCTATTAATTAAATGTAACTACATTTAATAGAATGGTTTATCTCACATTGAAGTTTAGTTTTGAAAAATAAAAATAAAAACTGATGTACGTATATATTAACTACATATAATAAATAATATAAAAATGTTGTTCTTATATAATGATTAAATTCAATAAAGTGTAAAAAGAGACTTAAAAGTGATGTAATAAATATTTTACATTCATAATTTTTATTCCAAAATGACCAAGGTCATCTGTTTTATCTGAGTTTTAGGTTATCTCCAAGGTAACATTGGTTCACATTATCTTAAATAATCAGGGTTCTACTTTATAAGAGATACAAAAAGATTCAGTCATTTTTGTACTAAACATCATCGTTTTAGCTATATATATAGCTAAAATGATGGTGTTTAGTATTATTATTTATTGGGTTATACTCGGTTGAAACCAATGGCTGTGTACTATAGCAACCAAAAACAAAAATTAAATATGTGTTTCAGTGTCTGTATTCAGGAATTTCCTAACAATGTGGCATGTATTCAATATATGGCCTTCTGTAGTGTGATGTATTTATTTATATTACAATTGAATAGAAATACATACATCACACTACAGGCTTTTGTGTAGTGTGTGTGGTATCACACCTGTACAGGAGAAAACAACAGGTACAATAAGCATCCTATCCATCCTCCACAGATGCCTTATTTCCTGGGCGAGTTATGTGTACTTGCTAATTTTTTCAGTGCATGTGTTTTGTACATTGTAAGTGTTTGGAACGGCTATGTCTATAATGTATGTGATTTTATTGTGTTTGTCAATGAGTGTGATGTCTGGTCTGTTGTGGTAAATTGCTTTATCTGTGATTATGGCTCTGTCGTAGTACATTTTGTGCGTGTTGTTTTCCAATACTGTCTGTGGAATGTTGGTTTCCAATACTGTCTTGTAGTATGGTTCGTGAATGTCTACCAATATGTGTTTCTTTGCAAGCTCTTGACGTATTATATTTGCTACTTGATTGTGTCTATGTAAGTAATCTGTCTGTGCCAAGAGCTTGCAACCAGANAAAATAAAACATTGATTTCGCTAAAAAAGTAGTGTAAACAATCGTCATTCCGATAACGGAGGTGCCATCATTGGGGCTAACTAGGTGAACATTCACTCTAGTTTCATAATGGAACAAGAGCCAGAAGATCACACTTTGGGCATTGGCAATAGTGCTTACCATTATGTTTCCTCAAGCAGCTCATATATATATATATATACATACATTTCATTTTAAACTATTTTTTTTTTATTTAAAAGTATTTGAATTATATAAATATAGAAAAAAATATTCATAATGCATATAAAATATTGTAATGAAAACATAAATTTAAAATATATTATTATTTTACTTTTGTCCTTGCACTTCAGTCCATGAAGCTGGAATAGTAAGACATTCATCTCCACCATGAAAAAATCTAAGCACTTCACCACCAAATACATATCCTATATTATATTTTAAAAAACTGTTAAACCTTTGTAATTCTTAATTAAAACTACATTTCTAATTTAATACTAATACAGTAGACCCCCTATAACTCGGGTTCATATAATGCGGATTCGTATATCGCGGCGAAAAAACTGCGACCGTATTCATATAAAGATGCTAAAAGAGACTCGTAAAATGCGATAAAACATCATCGCCGACTCATGTTGCGACAGGATTGTCTAATCTGGACCAATAGTGGACGAGCAGCCGAACTACTTACACACTACAAAGAGTTTAGGCGTGTAAGTTGAGTTTACTATCGTCTGTACAGTATATAAATTAGGTACTGTAAGTCTAATACAGTACTGTAATTTTATACATTTCTTGTGAAAAAAAACATTTCTTATTCAACAGCCATAAAAATTATTTCTATTAATGATGTCTAAAACGTTCAACAAATTTTTTGCAGAAAAATAACTTATCAGTAAACGCAGCCGCCATTTGGTGCACTGCTCCATGAAGAAAACAAGCTTAAACAATGGCATCATCAAATGGTGCACACTCGGTAAGTAATCCTACAATTTTTTGTTTATAGCATAGTTTATACGGATTATTCCCAAAAAATTACACGTGTTTTGGAAATGTTGAGTCAAATTAGTCTGGAATCGATTAATTTTATGTAAGAAAACCTTTCAAACAGCCGTAGTCCATAAACTGCACACGTGCCAAGCTGTGATTGGCTCATGTATTTGAGGATTCCTACAATGCAAAATTCTTATAAAGCAAAACGTATCTACCGCGTTATGAAGGGTCGACTGTATTTTAAAAATATATACAATTGCCATTGTAATTATATTATCTCTACAAAATCAAAATTTTAACATAAGATATTAAAAAAAATCCAGCAATGAGTTGCTTAACTTTCCCAGCAACAACATTTAAAACTGCATGCAGTGCCATCTGTTATATTTTATTTAAAACTTTTTATATAATTAATTATAATAAAATGGCATAAAGCTTAATTTTAAGTGTAGAGATAAGTTTTATAAAATTGTAAATGCTAATAACAAGTAAAATCTTCATTAAATCTGACCCTGCTTGAGATATGACATATAACCCTTCCCTCTATCTCTCCCTCCAATCCCCTCAACCTTTAACCACCAAAATTTACTAGCATCAATCCTTGTAATATACAAATCTTCCTGCAAAATTTCAGAAATGTTTGACAAAAATATGAGAGTTATTAAGTTTCAAAGAAGATGAACAAAGTCATGCCCCCCACACACACCCATATGGAAAAACCCCCAAATTTTTTCAATTTCTTTGTCCCAAGTCCAAAAATGTAAAAATCTTGGGGTTCATTTTTTGACTGATCACCATACTTTTCCTGTTATATATCGTATTAACACAAGATTTTTATTTATTTTTCACTGCTTCAAAAAATTAGGTTGTCCTATAAGCATGAGCAAAGGATTCTTTGCATTTTTCAATAATTTTTGTGAACCATGTATAGTTCATGCTGTCATTATAGCACAGTGCTATCGAGGTCAAGGTGAATGTCACTTTCAAAGAGACGGTCTGAAAATAGCTTTCAGGAAAGGAATGATTGGTTGCTATTTCTAACTCATTAAATACCAATCTACAGTCTATTTATGGTAAGTTGACACCTACTGTAAACAAACTAAGACACATCCCCCTTTGTTTATTGGTTTAAATCTACATCCATCAATTAGAAACTGCATTGCATCTCATTCGTCCACAGAAAATAGTTCCTTGTTATTTATAGAATCATTAATGAAATACTGATCACTTAGCAATGACTATAAATATAGTTATTTCATATTTGTTAAATTGGTATTTTTAATAAATATTTGCACATTCTAAATAATTAAAAATAAACTTTTTCCAGTCATGCAAATTATAATGTTTTGGTTTTGCTATATCAGTATCAGTTGCATGAAAAAGTATTTCCCAAGAGCTGATAGCAAGGTCATTCAAGAAATACTGCATTTCAAATTCACTCAATGGATCAGAGGATGATGCTTTGTGGAATGAGAGTGAAAAAGAGGAGAGTTGTAACAAAGCTTCAGAGAGTGAGTCCAAGTAGACTAAAGGTGATAGCATCAAGAAAACATGGTTGTTTGCCTTAATATATGCATTTGATATTTTACTTGATTAAACAAAATAAAATTAGAATTATATAAATAAATCTAATTTAATTTATTTTGATCTTTAAAGTCACATCTCGTTCTATATGCGAGGTCATCTTATACACAAGTAAATACGGTATAACAGAGTTGGAAAAGTAAAAATGCTGTATTGCATTGATATATATTTTAGAATATTCAAAATTACAGTTAAAATATAGTTCATTGTTCAATCATAATATTTCTCTTTTCAACTTATTAAAATTTCAGATTAAAAAATATCTCATTTCAATGAAATATAATATATACTGGAATTTTACAAATATAACCCACAGTTTTGATTGTATTTAAAAGTGAATTTAAAAGCAAAAGCAAATTATGCAATTATGCAGATTTTCTTCTAATTTCAACTCCAATTATTGAACTCCTCCAACAGCAACTCCTTTATCTAAATTTACAGAGTGTCTTTAGAAAATGTACAGAATCCTTTGAGAATCAAAAAACACATCCATCTGCCATCATGATTTTCCTAAAATCATCAAAGGCATATTCAAATTATATATTTCACAACTGTGCTCTATAAACATATGAAAATTTAAATACCTAAAGAAATGAAAGAGTATTCAATGATTCTAAACCTTTTAAAATCTTTAACATAAATTATAAAACAGATCTACAATATGAACTGTTCCATAGAACAGAGTTCTTTGCAACAATTCACAATATAACAAATTCAAAATATTAATAAACTAGTCTAAAACCAGTCTATTCTAGAAATTTTGGTGTTTTGTATAACTAAATTTGTAAAATATCCATCAAACTAACAGCTTATTTGATTCAATCTTTTTGTTAAATTAATACAAATTATCATTTTCAATAATCATAAAATACGTCAAAGTTATGTTAAAATTACATACCAACAGATTTAACACGACTAGATCCAGTACCAAAAGGAGCAACAGACCAATGTGTTAAATGGAAACTAGCATTAACAATTGTTTTTTCACCTTCTCGTGCTGTATGCTGAAATATTAAATGATTTATTCTATACAGAATTCACATATTTAATATAAATAAACAAAGCATAAAAAATAGTACTACATACTAGATAAAATTCATTAATAGACATTTAAATTTACCTTACTTGTTAAAGAATATATAATTAGAACTTCTTATATTGCAAATAATTTAAAATAATCAAATAAAATATTCTGATCATTTTAAATACTAATCTGATTTTTAAAACTTAAAAGATTTCTACAAGTTTGAAGTAAAAATATTTAATTAAATATCAAACTCAGCTTCTTTTAAAACACTTAATTAAACATTTAACACCTTCTATCACTGAGAATACTTTATTTAAACACAAACGTTTTCAGTCTAATGGAATAGGCCATCTTCAGGTAAACTGGTATTCGAACATACAGTAGAGCATCGTTTATCCGAAAGTCAATTTGCGTTAATGTGCCAGGTCTGGACTTTAAGAGTGCACTGAATTAAATAATGACAAAGTTTGTCAAAAAAAACAATCCAATATTTAATTAAATTTCTAGTAATAACTATATACAAAATTTAGTAAAAATCAAATAACAATTTATTCAACGTAAATCAATAAGAATCAACCCGACAAAACTCAAATCAATCCATTTTCTAACTTAATTCTATTCCCCTTTGCAATTCGACAAAATTTCAAAGAATTAACTTATGTACAATAATTCTTATGAATTAACGATCCTAATCATCACCTCAATACACTAGGAACCTATTTCCTCAACTCTCAAGACTTTCTCTATTCGTCAATCCACAAATCGAATAACTTCAAAATCACCTTGAAACTACAGGTAGGCCTCCTACAACGTGGTAGATACGTTCCTTGAAAATACCGCGTTGTGGGAAATCGCGTTATAGGAGACACCAACTTAATACAAAAACTGGGATTCGGTTCTAAAAAGAGAAGAACTTGGCGTTTGAATGGCGTTTTTTGAATTTTTCAAACCAGCCATTGCTAGCCACGAATTTAACACTGGTTTCATCAGCTGACGACTGTCCCATTTGTTTTAAATAATCAAATACAGTAGAACCTCGATTATCCGGACTAATTGGGGATGAAAGTAGTCCGGATAAGGAAAAATCCGGATAATCGAAACAAATACTTTAATTTGTCTTTTAATGATAACACAACACGTTTACTTTTTGATGACATATCGGTAATATTAAAAGTAAATACTGTATTTAAATCATGATCAAATTTTCAAGAAACAAACGTTCGTATTGAATTTGGACTACTACTGACCAACGCTAACAGACTACCTATTGTTTAAAAGGCCCTCTGGTGGCGCAAGAAGACAGATTTTATAAAATAAAAAGCAGTTGAAACTGCATTTTTATGAATACAAATTTGACAAACTATTTATCGTTTTATGACGAGTAAAATTTTTCCGTCGCGTTTGCGGCTTTTAAGTAATGCATAAACCTTCGAGGCGCGAGGCCCTTCGGACCGCGAGGCATAGGCGGTGGCCCACGTCATCCATGCCTTACGCCGCCCTTGGTCATAGAAATGATGTAATTTGAATATAAATTATTTATAAATACGTATGTCAAGTTATATTTTTATTACTACGTAAAATATATTTAAGAGTTTACGACCACTGTGCCGGGTGAGACGTTGTTGAAACAAAAAAAGTTATGCATTGCATCATGTACATAAACAGTGTCATAATTCGCCAAGTGCAAATCAGCAAATTCATAAAATTTTTGTTTATTTTGAACAATCTGGATAATTGAAAATCCGGATAATGGAGGTCCGGATAATGGAGGTTCTACTATATTTTTAAGGCTTTATGTTTAAGTGAGGTTTTATTTAAAGGCAACCATTTCTTGTTCATATCTTCTACCCATAATATTAGTGCTTGTTCCATTTTTTCCATTATAGGTGCTCTCGGATGAGCAACATTTTTCACAAGAATAGATGATCTGGATGCGACCAAATTTCTAATCTTTTCTCCCGATTGCTTAATCGACCGAATAGTCGACTCATTTAAATTAAAATGCCTACTAATATCAGCTATCCGCTCTTGATTTTTAATTCGATCCAAAATTTCTATCTTTGAAGAGTTATAAATTTCCTTTTTAACGNGGATGCGACCAAATTTCTAATCTTTTCTCCCGATTGCTTAATCGACCGAATAGTCGACTCATTTAAATTAAAATGCCTACTAATATCAGCTATCCGCTCTTGATTTTTTAATTCGATCCAAAATTTCTATCTTTGAAGAGTTATAAATTTCCTTTTTAACGACGGTCCTTTCTTTTCATTCGGCATTGTTATGGCTAAAATTTTTTCAATCAGTTTTGTGAACAGTAAAAATCGCAAAAAATAACTTCCTTTCACTATGTTGTTAAAAATATACACCCATTAGAAGTTTATACTGTATTTTGGACCATTTCTGCGGTCCTCACTTATTGAAAGAGTATAAATGTTCAAAAATTTAGTGATATATTTGAGTGTTTACGGTAACTGATGCACATCTGTCTAGAAACCGGTCTTTCCCTGAAACTTTCAAGGGAATAACATGCCAACGTCGACAAACAGCTGTTTTCAAAGACTTTTAGCTCAGTATGCCGAACTGCAGCTCGTATCACGTGATTCGTTGCGATTTTTCTGTTATGTGAATATAATTCGTTTCTAAATATGGTAAACCGCATTGTAAAAGTACCGTGTTGTAAGAAAAATTCCGCATTTTTCCAACTGCGTTGTAAAGGTACCGCGTTGTAGGAGGCCTACCTGTACTTTATCCTATCGGACACCTCTCTCTTGTTTGCTGCTATGAAGCTCACCACGCTCGTTGCTATCAGAAGCTCACCTTGGTCATCTTGACTTGAGGTTTGGTCTTTATACTGTGAGGTGACGTCACAATTCTGAGTGAGATCACTCCCCTCATTTACATACTTATTACTAACAATAAATTTTTCTTGTTTGCCTGGCAGTCTATTTTCCGACAATACTTGCTAACCTTTTACATTATTCTTTTTGACAATTTTTGGGATGTTTTATTCTTTAAGGTTTAGCAAGTTGTGCTTGTGGGGTCTCCCCCTCTTTCTCGGTGCAGACTTACTTTTTTTTGCTCAGGAGCGTAAATGTGTGCGAGTTTTTCTACGGCACTTTTCTCTTGTTGGTGAGTTGGTTTCTCTTCTATTTTTAAGTTTCTAAAGGTGAGTGGTGAGGAAACCTTCGTCCTAACAAAACATAAGCCCCAAACAAAAATAGAATAAAAGCAAAAATAAAAGTAACTAAAAATAACGCTCGGACTTGGTTCCTTACACCCATATAATAAAAACATCAAGATCATCACAAAGCAAGTTTCAGACAAAAAACACTTCAAAATTGTTTAAAAAAGAGCTCCTAATTTGTATAATATTCTCAGAAACGACAAGGACAAGCTTAAGAAAGAAGAAACAGCGGGCATGTATAAAATTCCATTTGAAAACCAACAGCTAGGAATTAAGAAGTACTAGGTTGAAGTCACAAGAAGGAATTTAGCTATTAATATTAGGCTTAAAGAACACAAATATGACATTAATAAAGAACACTGTAACACGGTTTTGTCAAGTATGACACAAGCGGAAGCTTCTGAAGTTAAACGGAATGAAGCAACTATTCTCAAGACCATGCAGTCCCTATCATTGGCTTTGCAACATGAAGAGATTGAAATCTATAAAAGTAAATTAAGGGATGGTTGTATCAATGCAAGGGATTCAGATGGATTAGCTTCTGCATGGAAGTTCTTCATAAAATAAAAATATACAAATTCTTAGTCCCTGTCTGCCATTATATTGGGATGCCTTTTTATGTATTTTTTTATCCATTTAATTTTTATGTATTTATTTTATTTATATATTTTTTTTCGTTTTATTTTATTAATATTATTTATATTGTTATGGCTTCAATGTATTTAGTATATTTATTTTTTTGGTTATTGATTTGTTAGTTTTATTTTTCGTTTTAATTTTGAATTTGTAATGATTGAATGTTCCATTTAATACAATTTTGAAATATGTTCTAATACCAGTTTACCTGAAGATGGCCTATTCCATTCGGCTGAAAACATTTGTGTTTAAATAAAGTATTCTCAGCGATAGAAAGTGTTAAATGTTTTATTAAGTGTAAAAATATTTAATAAAAAATTCTTTTGCTATTTATCTTAAAGATAATATTTAGAAAACTTCATTAATTTTGAAAGATAAAAATCATATCAAAAGTTTCAAAATTTCAAAACATAATATATCAAAGTTTCATAATTTATATCATATATTATCCTATGTTTAAAATATGCATATACTTGGCATAAATAGATGGTATCTAAGATGATGTGTTCCAAAGAATTTTATATATTTTTTGAGCTTTTAACTATGAAGTTTTAAATCTAATATGTCTATAAAATTAGACAATAGCTGCATTAGTTTCATATATATACTGTGTTTCCCCGAAAATAAGACAACCGCAGAAAATAAGACCTAGCACAGATTTTGCTGAATTGCGAAATATAAGACCTCCCCCTGAAAGTAAGACCTAGCGAAGTTTTTTTTTAGTCGTAATGGTCATCGACAGATGGTTGAAAGTGGCCGTTGGCTTTTTGAAAGTACACCCACTGATTGGTCAGCAGACAATTACGCCACACAGCATGATTTGCATAAGACTATGGCTTGGGAATCACAGATTTGCATAACGTTACGGCTGGTGATGGCTAATTGGTCGGCCGGGAATCACGCCACATGACATTTGCATAGTGCTACGGTTCAGTAAGCACTAATTGGTCATCGAGTCCGATGTTGACGCTATAAAAAGGCGACAGTTCGACACACCGGATATACGTCACTCTCGTCTAAGTTCGACTTGGGAATTTTTTTGTTCAATAATAAATGTGAATTCTTCTTCCTGGAAAAAATAAGACATTCCCTGAAAATAAGACCTAGCGCATTTTTCAGAGCAAAAATTAATATAAGACACTGTCTTATTTTTGAAGAAACACGGTATATCTATATATAACTTTTATATATAAGTTTTATAGAGTTTTATATATATGTAACTCTCTTCTACCCAGATACTAAGAAATCTTTTATATCAAATACATTACATTCAGCCAAGTTTCAATAGGCTAGCCAAATGATAAGAAATGGAGCCCACATTCAAACTAGACCATCAATAAAAATTCCAGAAAATCTAATCAACTCAAATCTGCATTTGTCAACATGGTAGGCTTTCCAATAGCTATTCCAATTATTTAAAGCAATATAAAATGTCATATCTGGCAAAATATTATCTTTTATAATCAAATTAATTATATTAATAAATCCATATGTAAACAAAACTGAAGAAATTAGGATTATCATATACTAAATAATGAAAAGTAATTAAAATAAATCGTTTTATGCAGTTGACAAATACATGACAATAATAAAACACTAATGAATCTGTAAATCAATGTAGACACTAAATATAAAAAATACATTGGATGTAAAATATTTAAAATTTTTTACATACCAAGTAACGCTCAGTGGCAACACTAACTAAAATTAAATCATCCCCAACTCTGACTTTTTCACCTTCAGATCTTTGTTTGGATGCAGGATGAATGGTCCACCAACATGCTTCTCCTAATATCGTAAAAATAAAGTTATATCATGTTATGTAAAAATATATTTTTTAAAATATATATGCCATAATGATGTAATGATCAAATGAGGACTAGAAATTGTTAAATAAATTATCTAATCAAATATGTATATTTGACAATCTGTCTGACTCAAATATACATATTTGAATCAGACAAATAGCTTCATTTGCATTAGAAACAGTATATATGAAAACTAAGATTCAGAAAAGTATTTTTATATTAACATCTGGTAGTTTATCTATAGTTGTTTATTATTCTATTAAATTGTTCAGGGAACCTTTTAATATCTTCTCCACATTCAATACTTGCATTCATAATTGAATAATTCATAATCACTATTTTTCCATATATATGTTTTTTTATTTTTTGAAGTTTCCAGAACGAATTAATCAAATTTCCATAAAAACCTATGGTGAATCGATAATCGGTTAACGAACAATTCAGATAGCGAACAAAGTCTTGGAACGGATTATGTTCGTTAACTGATCACCCACTGTATTTGCTTTTCTTTTTCTGATCTCATGAATTTTCCCATTTAGCAAATTTCTGTCATTCCAACACATGGAAAGCAAAAATTTTTGATGTTTTGTACTATGAACCAATTTCCCTAAGCAAATAAAATTTGCTTTTGGTTCTCATTCATTTTCACTATTTGCTGTCAGTATGAGCTAATCTTTAGAATGACTGTTCATTCTTTCATGTGACTGGAGTTTTGGCAGAAAGAGAGAACTGATATCATATACTGTACCAGTATATGCAAGTTCATCAAAGAAAACGACAAAACTTGATAAATTTTTCAAAAGTGCATGATTTAATTTTTTACTATTTTTACTTTATGTGAAATCCGTGATTTTTACGTCGATGTCGGNAACAACAAACTTACATAGTTTCATAAAAAAAATCTAATAAATTAAAAAGCTATCATTGTTTTTTGTAATGCATATCCTTCAGTGCATAACATTGGTAATTTTGATCTTTACCTAGGAGGTACAATTTATGTTTCCAGTGCATTTTTTTCTTTTGTTTTCAGTTTGATTCTGATTTCAGTTTTGATATATATCAAAAGTTTTCATTTCAGTTTACAAAATTTACATACACACAATTTTTTCATGCTTTCTTTGTGCTTGCATTAGAATCTTCTATTTTCATTTCACCTTGATAATTTTTTCTCAAAAGTAAGCTGTAGAAATTGTTTTTAATTTTTATACCATTACTTTTACTTCACAATGAAATTCGTAATAAAAATAAAATAAGCAGATCCTATAACAACTGTGCTGTAAACGGCTAGCCTATTAAAAACAACTATATGCTATGATCAACTGCTTCAATAGATCAAAGATATTCCTAGTAGGAAAGTTCTAAAGATAAACCAGACAAGCCTTCTGAACAAAGAAATATGAATATGATTCAAGAATTTGAGTTATTGAAACAGTCATCAAGCAGTGAGTACTTTTCAGTGATTTTGATATCAATGAAAACTAGCATCAACCAAATCAACTGTCTTGAAATAACTCCTTTTAAAGTGAGAAAAGCCTAGCAACATCCAGAGCTATTTTCCATAGCATCCCACTTGAATGTCAAAACCCAAATATGATATAGCAACTAAAACTCCTACAAAATCTTAGAATATATTTAATTCATCTAAAATGCTAAATGAAATTATCCTATGCACAAACTGTAAAGGAAGAAAACTATCTAAAGAAAAAGGATTTCAGTGTCAAGACATTGGGTTAAATCAGGGGTCGCCAAAGTGGTCTATATCAACCCCCAGGGGTCGATGCAACACCATTGGGGGGGTTGATGCGGCTAAGGGGTCACAACCTTTTTTTTGTTTTTTTTTTTTTTTTTTGCTTATACAGAGACCACAACATTTTTTTTTTCTTTTTTGCTCATACACATACACTTGTAATAAAACTTTACGGTGGGGGTCAATGTGAGGCTTTGGAAAGTGGTTGGGGGCAGGGCCGGATCATCGCATAGACAAATGAGACAAATGTCTAGGGCCCAGTTTTTAGAAGGGCCTGGTCAAACTGTCTATTTTGAAAAGATTTGTAAATAAAATAGTTTACTTTTCTGTTGGACAACAGTATATAATAAACAAATAAACAAAAATATATTGTTTTTATATGGTTATTGTGAATTCTAAAATCTAAAGAAAATGTACGTGGGTTGTTCAAAAAGTTCCCGAACTTTTTGAATAGAGTGCCTCCAGTTGGTTATTTTTTAATTCGCTTTGAGGCGTTGTGTCCGCGGAAACCTCCCGAGTAACCTCCTTTAACCCGTTTCTTGATATCTTGTTTTGGTGAAAGCTCGACAAGTTCGTTCAAATGTTAAGGTGATGTTGACTGTTTTTTTCGATACAAAGGGGGTTGTGCATCACGAATACCTACCTACAGGCCAGACAGTCAACACGGAGTACTACCTGGTGTTATGAATCACCTAAGAGACAAAATCAAGTGAAAACAGCCCGAACTTTGGAGGAGTGGCGAGTGGTTCTTTCACCACGACAACGCGCCGGCTCATTTGTCCCTCAGAACACATGAGTTTTTGGCCAAAAACAAGACCGCTGTGCTTCCCCACCCACCCTACTCACCTGACCTGGTCTCATGCGACTTTTTCCTGTTCTCCAACAAACTAAAAAACGCGCTCAAAGGAAAAACATTTGCCATCATTCCAGAGATAGAAAAAAAACGACGGAGGAGCTTATGAGCATTACGGAAAAAGCGTTCCAGGACTATTTCAAAAAGTGGAAGTGTATATGCTGCGGAGGAGACTACTTTGAAGGGGACCCCGACAAATAAATTGTATGTGAAGTATTTTTTTTTGTAATAAATAAAGTTCGGGAACTTTTTGAACAACCCTCGTATTCTTATGTTTCTTCTTATTGAAAGTAAAACTCCCAATAATCTAGAATATTCTTTATAGCGATAAGAATAATATTAACTATATGTGTTCTTAAATATCCTGTGAAATATTGTTAAATAATTTTGCTTTTATTTTTTATAAAGCAGCTGCAGTGTCCATATGCAATTTAATAGAAATAATAGTAACTGAAAGAGCCGGAAGGGAACCCGGAAGAAGAAAATCTCTAGGGCCCCAAAGTGGGTTAATCCAGCCCTGGTTGGGGGTCGACGGTTAAAAAAGTTTGGCGACCCCTGGGTCGCCAAACTTTTTAACCGTTTGTGTATGTGTTTAGTTCATTTGAACTAAACACATACACAAGTTGCTGAAGTTGAGGAAAATTGGAATGTTCTAATTGTTAACTGTTTCTTAAGATATCAAATCCAATATATCATGCAACATGTCTGTAGGAAGATTTGAAAGAAGTTGGAGATGTCTTTGATTTGATGACTGAAGACGTTCTATTCTTCTTCTATTTGATAAATTGGCAGCATTTTTCACATATCTGTAATTGTTTTATATAAAACTATCAGGAACATTTGGCTCTAGATAAATGTGTTATGACTGAACAGTTGGTTTCATTGTTGTTGAAACAGTTTGTCTCAATTTGTGTTATTTTATAACTTAGATCAAGGGTTCCCGAACTTTTTGAAGCCACAATCCCCATTTTGACAAGGTTTTTGCTTGTGTCCCCCTACTACTTTGTCTTTTCTTTCCTATTCTTATTTCCCTCTCTCTGTAATTATGATATCATTAAAAACTTTGTATCTCTGCCATCAAAACAAAAGCAAGAAATTGCCTTGGACTTGAAAATGGTTTAATTGTATGTGTTTCAAATACAGTGTCTAGATTTGAAAAAGTAGTTACTGAAAAACAAACACACGGTTCTCGCTAATTTTTTGTTTTAAATATAAAATAAATATA
This sequence comes from Centruroides sculpturatus, assembly GCF_000671375.1. NCBI lineage: Eukaryota > Metazoa > Arthropoda > Arachnida > Scorpiones > Buthidae > Centruroides > Centruroides sculpturatus. Next base: position 415,349 of record NW_019384522.1, read on the forward strand.
CGTAAGTACAACTGTTTAAAGGTAACAAGAGATTTTACATGTTTTATTAAACCTCTTGTTACCCTCTGGGGAATTGCAACCCACACTTTTGTACCCATAGACTTAGATGGTCCATTCAGGTAATACACGAAAAGCAAGTCTGCAAAATATAAAAGTATTTTGGGTGTGCAACTCTGAGACTAGTTAGACATGTGATGACATTGTTTACATAGGAAACTTGCTGATTCAGATCCACATCGAAATATGGGTTTTGACATGATGAACATGTTAAGTCATTCAATACTGAAAGCAGTTGAAATATTACGGGTGCTAATTTATTTGCAAGCATTGTCATTGCCAAACATCTAAAAGAACTAAAACTAACAATTTTTGGACCACAAGGCAAAACAAGCCAGATATTCCATTGTGTTTCAAGATACTGAAAGACAGGCTAATTTATCCTTCAATGATGGTCTAAAGCTACTTAGTTTATGTTCCAAAAAAAAAAAAAAAAATCATTGTGTTTCTAGGCAAAATGTATCAGAAAAGCCAAAAATGCAAAAAATTACAACATAAATTTAAAAAGTACAATGTAATTTCTGACTTTTTTAAAAAAAAAAAAAAAAGCTAGAAATCATATTGTATGACTGTACGCCATATTATGTTTTTGTCCTTTTGTTGTTCTTACATTTTTCTGTTCTTTGTTGCAGCACATTAAATATAAGGTTACCTGAGAGCATACAAGGTAAAGAAAGATCACTTTTTGAGCTGGTGCTCAAAGAGAGAGGACAACAAAAGAAGAAAGACCTTACAGTATCTAGTGCATGAGTAGATAGGTGAATTCATAACTTCAAGTCGGAATCTTGAAATTCATGGGCCAAAGTTAGTGTGTTAGAGTCAGAATTCAACTTAACCAGTTCCAAGTTTCAAACAAGTGACCAACAATTTGGATACAAGAAAAACTCTCAGGATTCAATGAAAAGAAGATTGAAGAATGAATTGTGTGCAAGAAGTTTCCATATAGCCCTTCACAACAAAAGATAGATGTTTGTATGACCCAGGTACATTTGTTTTGTCCTATCTGCCTTCTTTGCTACTCCTTGCCCCCTATCTTCAATTTTCCTTTCTTAGTGTTAGTATTAAGGATCAGTGATAAGGAAATCTTTTTGTAATAAGTAGTCTCAATTCTTTTGTATGAATCACATTATTTTTGTAATTGTTCCACTGACAATTGGGTTTAGGATGACTGCTGGATAAACCGCCCTAGAGTTGGAATCCATTTGAACCTGTATATAAAATCATATCATGCATAAATAAATTTAATTTTCTATCATCTACTGCATGTGTTTCTTTTTTGGATGTTTGCCTTAGTCAGCTAATGGAAACCCTTTCTTGAATATCACAATTGTATTATAAGTGTTGACATGATGGATACATGTATCAGAACATAGACTATAAAAGACAAGTCAATGACAGCTCAATACAATGGAATAATGTGTTAATATTGCCACATTCAATGCTTATATTATTAAAATAAAATTAACCTAAAATACTTTAGAGAAGCTAGTCATGTCAGAAGATTTTTCCTTTTAACATTTGCCAAAGAGCACACATGCAGAAATAAAAAACACTAGACTTAACAAAGCAAAACCTTAGACATAGAAATGTTTGGAATAAAAACAGAAATAAACTTCCAAACTGTATCCATTTTGTCAAAGAGAGTAACAAAAAGAAAAAGATATACTATCTACACAACATCAAACAACCGAAAATGCCTAACCATGTGCTCATAATACAATTGTTTTCTTTTTGCAATTGTTATGTAGTTTTACATTAAAAATGTACAATATAAAAATTATAACATTAGCAAATTTCAAAATCAATCAATACTTTGTCTTTTTAATGTATATTTAATTATCATTAAACCTATTTTAGCTAAAATCAAATTTGTTGAAACTTTATTGTAAGTTCAGAATGACAATCGTGTACTTTAATAATCAGAATTACATCAGTGCAGTCAAGGGTTAAAATGAAACAATGGAAATATGTAGTGTAATAAAACTATGGAGACAAGAGAAGATAAAGTTCATTTAGATATTAAAATTTTTACCTTGACAATGTTCTTGAAGACCAACATCAAATGCTAATTTATCATTTGATGAGCTCGTTGATAAACATGCTAAATACTGAAAATAAAAGAAAATGTAATGAAAATGAAAATAAATCATAAGTTAATAATCAGATATTAAACCAACATTGCTATCTCTGGCCATATTATTTAGACAGTTAAATGACTTCTGAATAATATGGACTACAAATCACTGATTACATATTTAGTAACATTAAAATTTTTTATTTTGTATAATTGTTATTTTAATTAAAAATTATTACAGTAATACCTCGACTTACACTACCCTGACTTATGCAAACCCAGAGTTACGCAATTTTCAAATCTTGCTGATTCGTCTTTTGTTTGAGCGCCACACAACTCTTAATTACTCACTCCCCTCACACTACTGTTCAGCTTACATGTTCAGAAATGTCACGTGGAATCAACGTATAGCTACAATTTATTTTGTGTTATTTATTTCTGTGTTTGTTTTATCTATGGAGACTTGAGAGACTCTACTATGTCATTCAAACAAAGTAGAACTGATTCTTCTGCATCAAACAAGAAAAGAAAAACTTTATCTTTGGAATGTAAGTTAACATTATTAAAGACTTCAATACAAAAATGAAAATTTGTGAATTGGCAAAGAAGTTTGATCTACCAGAATTGTCGGTCAGAACAATTATAAAAGGTAAAGAAAAAATTCTCGAAGCTGCGAAAAATGCTCAATCTTTAAATTCAAGCATCATCCATAAACGTCACAGTATTATCGCTGAGATGGAAACAATGTTAAAATTATGGTGTGATAAACAAGTAATTGTGAAAAATTTTATAATAATATAATATGTTATAAATATGTATTATCTAAGATTTTATTAAACATTTTTTTCTAAATTATTGCTTTTTTTAGTCTCCGGCCACAATTAAAAATTATTTGTATGTATTTATATGCAAAATTATACCCCGACTTACGTGGTTATCGCTTGGTCCCACCTATCGCGTAAGTTCGGGGTATTACTGTATTTCATAATATATTTAAAAACTTTGTAAAAATTATATTTTATGACAGTTAAAAATTAACAAATATAAAAAATACAAATAATATCCCAAATTTATAGTAAATCAAATAACCAGATTTTTATACACTATTTAAAGCTATGTTTTATAATTTATATTTTACAATAGCAGAGATTACATTTAGAAAAATGATTTGAATATTCTAATATAATCAAATAACATAAAACATAATAATTAATGCCAAAATTTCAATCTATGAAATTTTATGCTTTTTGTAATTAGAGTCTATTTTTAGCAGAAAATAATTAAAAATTAATTTTACAAATTTTATAAAATAAATACAAATACTCAAAAAATATATTTTTTAAATATCTTTATTTATTTACTTTTGAATTTTTAAATTTTATATTTATTTTTTAAGTCAGATTGGCAGTTGGCATTCTACAGAATATAACTCTAACATGTTCAATGATGTTATGAACATCAAATTATGCTAGCACTAGAATAAGTATACTTTATGTATTTTATTAAATTTGCTTTCAGTTATGAATATAATTCCCTTAATACAAATTTAACATAATTAAATGTTTTAGAATACATGAATACAATATTGTAAACTAAGATTTCTAAATAAATAAAACTATCTTTTATCTGAGCTGAAATTTAAAAAAATTTACCATATTACTGTTTTGATGGCGTAAAAGTACTGCATGTCCATAAAGGAGAGTTCTATGACCACCACCTGTGCCTTTACCCTTATAATAAAAATTGTAACAGTTTTCTTAATTTTATATTTAACAAGATAAATTTTAACTTTTTAAAATCTCATTTATATTTTTATTAATTATTATTAAAACTCAATATTTACTTTTTCTGAACCAGCAGCAGTCACCATTTCTTGCAATGCTCTAACTGATAGTGCTTGTTCAATAACAAATACACAGGATGACATTTCAGGAGGAAAATTCTACAAATTAAAAATTTAAAAAAATGCATTTATTTAAACATTTAAATATGATTTTTTATATAAATTTAAGAAATAAATATCTGAATAAAATTATTTTAATAAGNAAAAGAAATCAAAATTATTTGACCCTCCATGCCTCATAGACTGAAGTTTATGTTAAGATTAAAAAACTTCGCTTAAATCTTAATGTAAACATCACAGCGCTTGTTTTTAGAATATGTCATTGTCCATATTTATTTAGCAATGGCATTTGAATTTTTAATTAATTTTAACTTCTAACCAGTGCTCTAAGTCATAAATTCAGCAGATATATACATGATTTTGACAAGATTTTCTTCAGTGTTTAAAATTAGTATTAGCAAGAAGAAAATAAGCATTTGCATTGCTTATTAAAAAAACTGACTGTTAGTTTGCTTATTTGAAATGAAAAAAAAAAGTAATGTTTATCTTTATTCATTATTTTTAGATGTATTTTGTTAAAACCAAAAGTTATTGTATAAAGAGGATATATATTTCTGTAAGAAAAAAAACACAGGATATACACCATACACCTTTCATTATAGTCCTGCCTCTAACTGAATTCATTTTTTTTTTCTTTTTTTTGAAATTGCTTCTCATAAGAAACAGAGTTTACTTTAGATATTTAGTTTAAATTTAATTTCACAATTTAATTGCATGAATCATGTAAACCACATACAGCATATTTATTGTAAATAGTAATTTCAAAATATTTGTTTTTCATAATCTCAGGAAAGCTATTTATAATAATAAGAACACACCTGAATTCTATTTTCTAAGTTTTTTCTCTTTATTCAAACATTTTCAGCCTATTTGGATAGGCCATCCTCAGGTTTTCATTTATCATTCCAAAATGGAACCATTCGTTCAAATTTTATTTTGATTTGAATTTTTGAAATGTGTTAACAACTTTTTGTATATTACATAAATAAACAAAATAAATAAAAATAAAATATGTCATTAAATGTGTTACATATTATCAAAAATTAAACAACAAATTTTACATGCATCTAAAATATAATAACTTCTTATAACCTCCAGTTCCTATTTTATGAATTATTGAAACCCATACATTTTTCTATTTTGTATTTCCATGCTGTTGGTAATGTATTTGCATCCTTTGCATTTAAACAGCGGTTCCTCATTTTACTTTTGTATATCTCTATTTTTCCATTTCCATCGCAATGGATGGTGAGTGAACCATTCTTATGATCTTCGCTTCATCCCATTTGACTATTGCTCTGTCTGACTGTGCCATGCTTGTCACTATCATGCTATTGAGTTCTTTATTAACACTGTATTTGTGCTCTTTTACACGTACTGCAAGGTTTCTTCTGGTCACCCCTACATATTCTTTATCGACTCCTATTTGTTGGTTTTCATACGGGATAGTGTACACGCCCCTCTTGCTCTTCCATTCTTATTTTGTCCTTATTGTTCCTTAATAATCTATATATGTTGGGTGCTCATTTGTAAATTATCTTTGTGTTTTTGTATTTTCCTAGCTCATCCACTACTTTTCTTGTTTGTTCACTGTATGTGAACTTGTTGAATGCAGTTGTGTTGTTGTGTGTTGTAGTCGTAGTTTTTTGTTTACCATAACTTCTGATAAGACCTCTGATTGTGGATGTTTTGTATCCTGAACTCCTTGCTACCTTTTGTATTCTATCCATTTCCTTGTTATGGTCTTGCACATTTGTGCAGTACAAGAAGGTCCTCTTGATAAGTGCCTTAAATGCAGACAGTTTATATCTATACAGGTCCTTCGACCATGAAGTTATGTATAACGGAGCATGTAGGGGTTTCAAATATACTGCCGTTCGTATATTTCCTAGTTTAAATTCCAAAAAAAACCTCCATTTTTTGGACATTGACATGGAATTTGCAAAAATTACAATTCATAAAAACCTTAAAATCATTAGTCATATAATCAAAGATCTTTTCATCTTACTCAAATAATATTTAAGCTCAAACTTTTTTGATTTCACGTATCAAAAACAAATGCAATAATATTATAGAAATGCAGAATTTGACTGTATGTAGGTGCAGTGAAGCACTTGATGCATTAATTAAAAGCCTGTGACTCATTAATCAGGTTTTATTTATTACTGTAAAAGATAAGAAAGCACAGTACTAATGTTGATAATGAGATAGCTCAATAACAAACCTACAGAAAATTGCTGACAATCATTATGTAAAAGATTCATAATTTCTGGAACTAGTACTCTCTGAAATTGATTTTGATTAATCAATTTTTCAGATAATTGACTTTCATATAATCAATGCTGTAATGTATTGGGATTTAAGTATCTCTTTGTAATGTATTGGGATTTAAGTATCTCTTTGTAGCATTATATTCAAATATTTTGTCACTTTATTCCTGTACAGTTACAGATGGATTAAAATTGATGTAACATCAAAACTAGAATTTTCAGGAGAAATTCAGATTGAAATTTTAAAGTTCTATTTGATATATTCTTCATATCTTCATAACAAAAGCATTTGCCTTTTTTCAGTCCTAATTTTTCCTTCATTTTAATATTAGAAAATTTTTTGAAGCCTATTAAGTAATGAATTTAATAATCATTTTTATTTTTATTATATTTAAAATTATCATTATTTTATATTAAAAATCAGTTGTTATTGTTGTTACATGTTTTTTTTGTTTGTAAAATAAAATTTCTACTTGGTTTTCATTTTGCATGTTTTTCATTTACTTTTTAACTTATAAAATCTTTTTTGGTGTACAAAAAGTTTGATATTGTTAGAAATATGATTAGTTGGCATGCATTTCAGAACAATTTGATATGATAGACCAGTTTGTGTAAAAATTGATGTTACAGTGGATATAAGTTAAAATCAAATTATTGTATTTACTACTCACTTATATTTTCTTATTTCTGAACATATTAAATTTAGGAATTAATTTGTTATACTAAGCTGCTATATAGGATTTTCATTCTTAATTATTAATTTGTGCATTCCAAGTTTAAAAATAATAATAAACTTGGAATGCACAAATTAATAATTAAGAATGAAAATCCTATATAGCAGCTTAGTATAACAAATTAATTCCTAAATTTAATATGTTCAGAAATAAGAAAATATAAGTGAGTAGTAAATACAATAATTTGATTTTACACTGTAACATCAATTTTTACACAAACTGGTCTATCATATCAAATTGTTCTGAAATGCATGCCAACTAATCATATTTCTAACAATATCAAACTTTTTGTACACCAAAAAAGATTTTATAAGTTAAAAAATAAATGAAAACATGCATTATAAAAATGACTAGAGTTCATTAGAACTTAATAGCAGATATCAAACTTCAAGTAAAAAAAAAAAAAAATACTCATAATAAATATGAGTCTAAAAATAAATTTATAAATCATGCTCAGCAAATTCATAGCAAAGAACAGAACATACATGTAAACTTAACATATTTTTCAAAGATAAACATTGTATCATTAATAACATATTACAAGAAAACAAACAAGTCAGATATTTTAAATTAAAATTCAATTTTACATTTTTATATTTTAAAAAATGAAACTTTACCTTATCTGCAATGTTTTCAAGATAGCAATTGCGGTTTCCAAAACCCTCTGCACCTAAACAAACTCTCTATTTTTCCATTTCCATCGCAATGGATGGTGAGTGAACCATTCTTATGATCTTCACTTCATCCCATTTGACTATTGCTCTGTCTGACTGTGCCATGCTTGTCACTATCATGCTATTGAGTTCTTTATTAACACTGTATTTGTGCTCTTTTACACGTACTGCAAGGTTTCTTCTGGTCACCCCTACATATTCTTTATCGACTCCTATTTGTTGGTTTTCATACGGGATAGTGTACACGCCCCTCTTGCTCTTCCATTCTTATTTTGTCCTTATTGTTCCTTAATAATCTATATATGTTGGGTGCTCATTTGTAAATTATCTTTGTGTTTTTGTATTTTCCTAGCTCATCCACTACTTTTCTTGTTTGTTCATTGTATGTGAACTTGTTGAATGCAGTTGTGTTGTTATGTGCTGTAGTCGTAGTTTTTTGTTTACCATAACTTCTGATAAGACCTCTGATTGTGGATGTTTTGTATCCTGAACTCCTTGCTACCTTTTGTATTCTATCCATTTCCTTGTTATGGTCTTGCACATTTGTGCAGTACAAGAAGGTCCTCTTGATAAGTGCCTTAAATGCAGACAGTTTATATCTATACAGGTCCTTCGACCATGAAGTTATGTATAACGGAGCATGTAGGGGTTTCAAATATACTGCCGTTCGTATATTTCCTAGTTTAAATTCCAAAAAAAACCTCCATTTTTTGGACATTGACATGGAATTTGCAAAAATTACAATTCATAAAAACCTTAAAATCATTAGTCATATAATCAAAGATCTTTTCATCTTACTCAAATAATATTTAAGCTCAAACTTTTTTGATTTCACGTATCAAAAACAAATGCAATAATATTATAGAAATGCAGAATTTGACTGTATGTAGGTGCAGTGAAGCACTTGATGCATTAATTAAAAGCCTGTGACTCATTAATCAGGTTTTATTTATTACTGTAAAAGATAAGAAAGCACAGTACTAATGTTGATAATGAGATAGCTCAATAACAAACCTACAGAAAATTGCTGACAATCATTATGTAAAAGATTCATAATTTCTGGAACTAGTACTCTCTGAAATTGATTTTGATTAATCAATTTTTCAGATAATTGACTTTCATATAATCAATGCTGTAATGTATTGGGATTT